>NC_090758.1:32606976-32621976 GCF_036898095.1 Palaemon carinicauda | reverse complement strand
AGTTTAAAGATAGTATATCTTTGATCTATAAAGGGGTAAATGCCGGCCGGCACTTGCTGGCTGGCAAAACAGCATGCGATGTACAGTAGTTGCTATATTCGTAGTGTAGTACACACTGCATTAGTAGAAACTGCTGTACAGAGTTTGTGATAACACTAAGTTCTTCATCATACTTAATGTTATCTTGTACAGCCTTTTGTTGAGACCGTACATTATATAGAAAGTGAGTTCTTTCTGCACTCTTTCGATCCCGTATATTTAAAACTACACATTATATTTCCGTTTAGGAAATTACATAAGGTATTCTAGTGAAGAAGTTACCTTAGTTTTAATATCTTGGGAGGTTACAGCAATTGACTGGACAGGAAATACAAGTATGTGTCTTTCCTTGTTTCTTTTATAGCTTTTCTATATAAGCTAAATGTTTCAATATAAGTGAAAAGCATTCACTTGATACTCATTGATTTTTCTTCTCTTTACAGGAGGACCATCCGAAGTGCGGGAGTGTGTTCTGTAATGTCCACAGTATGTTCTTCTGTGGACATCAACATTGTAGGAGGCACGCAGCATGCGCAGTCTCCAAAGGTGATATCCGGTATTGGGACCCTCAGGTTTGTACAGTATGTTCTACCCTGGTTACTGAGGCTTTTGACGACCCCAAAGTCGACGGAGTCAAGGGATGCTGCCAGGGAAAAGTTACGATCCTGGGTGAGGGGTTTTCAGAAAAACACCTCAGGCCCCTACCTTCCAAATGAGAAGATGAGGGCCTACCTTTTTCCTAGAGCATCAGCCGATGCAGTCATTCCTCAGCCTCAGATGGAGATACCAACTGGCCAGAATCCAGGGGATTCTGAAGTCTCGGCCACCCTTCAAGACATCCAATTGGACGATAGGACGTCAGAGGTGTCAGACTCTACAGAGAAGGACCTCTAGGAGAAGGTCAAGAGGAGGAGCTGTGCCAGGCTCCTCAAGTAGAGAGGAAGAAATCGATGAGGTGTCGGTTACATCGGTTCCGGACCCAGAACCTGTTCCCTCTACATCGTCTGCTATCCCAGATGACCCTGGGAAGGACTCTTTCTTTTATTGTTGAGATGATCCAACAAATTCAGAAGAAGAATGATGAGCAGGAGGCTGAAAGGAAACTGGAGATACTTAGGCTTGCAGCATCACTTGGGCCCCAGAAGCGACTCAGCGTGAAGGATCTTCCTTTGAGCTCGGATACCAATCCTTGGAGGTATGCCGAACACATGCCAATGACAATCGGGAAGATCGTCATATCAGAAAAGTTGGAGCAATTCCCCTGGGAGAGGTGGAATTTTGGCCCAATAAGGATTCCTACCCGGACTGTTATGTCCGCCTTAGGAAGGAGCCAGCCTCAAAGGAGGAGACTGAGCCGAAGGAGGCCATAGTTTTTTTACCATAGTAAAGCTCAGGCGTTACTATCGAGCTCGATGAAAGAGAGGGGCTTCTCGAACTCAAAGGTGCCAGCCTTGAGTAAGAAGCTTCCCTCCTTTGTGGCCTCGCCTACCAGAGCCTTTCCCTTCATGGAAAAGGGATATAAGGCAGCCTTAAAGGCGGTGGAGGCAGGGAAACCTTGCCCCTCCTTGGAGGAGTACAAGCAGTTATCTCTGACCTTGCCCTTGGACCAAGGAGACTGGAAGGACGTACACCTTACCTTCTCAGTCGGGAAGCTGGAAGCTGATATTGCTGAACATCAGTTCGGTGAGGAACTCCCTAAGCTGTCGGAGGTTCTCTTGCGCAGGGAGCAAGAGACGAAGGAAAGACTTGAAGCTTCGATGTCGTTGCAAACGACATTAGAAACGATGGCAAGTGACCCCAAGAACCATGACATGTTCATGGTAGTGGCCAAAACTCATCTGGCTACAGTTACGAAGGATCTCTATAGCTTTATTAAAACTAGGAGAGCCTGTAAAGAGTTCGTGTTCGCCTCGGCTGCGGTGAGGCACGAACCGAGGAAAACTGATCTCCTCTCGTATCTGGGGGTAAAGACCTCTTTCCCAACGATGTGGTTAAAGAGGTAGTAGACAAGGCCGCCAGAGAGAATAGGAACCTTCTCAAAAAGTGGGTCTTAGATCTTAAGATGAAGTCTTCTCAGGATGAGAGTCCCAACACAAGAGGAAGACAAAAAGGCCTAGGCCATCTTCTCGGCCGGCTATACCTTACCGACAGCAACAACAGCAATAACTTCCTGTGACCGCGGTGCCTCAGATAATGACACAACCTCCAACCACGTACTAGCTGGTACCTCAACAAGTGGCGACTCAGTCGCCAATTTTTAACCCAGCCTTCGAAAGGCAGACCTCTTCCTTTCGTTCGAGGGCTAGAGGAACAGCCAGAGGTTCTTCTAGACGCCCTTCAATAGGAAGGGGATCCAGGGAAGGACGCGGTCAAGGAGGCAAGGCCTCAGGTCCACAACAGCAGAAGTGAGATGCTTCCAGTAGGAGGGAGGCTACAGCTATTTAGGGATTGCTGGACCTTCAATCCCTGGGCCCACAGCCTAATAAAGAATGGACTAGGTTGGAGTTGGAGCAGACCTCCACCTCAATTCCCTCAATTATCCCAACACTCAACCCCCGTTCTGGAAGAATACGTCCGAGAGCTCTTAGACAAAAGAGTAATACGGAAAGTTAAGTCCATCAAATTCCAAGGGAGGCTGTTTTGTGTTCCATATAAGGACTCAGAAAAACTCAGTCATTCTAGACTTGTCGCCACTCAACAAGTTCATAATGAACTATATGTTCAGAATGCTCACACTTCAACACATAAGGACCCTACTGCCCAAAAGGGCATATACTGTCTCTATAGACTTGTCTGACGCTTATTGGCATGTTCCAATTAATCGCCACCTCTCCTCCTACCTAGGTTTCAAGTTACATAGAAAACTTTACGCCTTTAGAGCCATGCCTTTCGGGCTAAACATAGCCCAAGGATTTTCACGAAGCTCGCGAACGCAGCCGTCCGTCGATTACGCCTAAGGGGGTCCAAGTAGTAGCCTACTTGGACAGCCTGGCTGGTGTGCTCAGCATCCAGGCTAGAATGCATGCAAGCTTCTAAGATAGTGATCCAGTTCCTGGAACATCTGGGATTCAAGATCAATATAAAAAAGTCTCCACTTTCTCCAGCTCAAATATTTCAGTGGTTGGGAATCCATTGGAATTTGGAGTCACATCGACTTTCCTTTCCTAAGAAGAAGAGGAAGGAAATAACAGGTTCTATCAAGAGACTGCTGAAATCCAAATGGATATCAAGACGCGAACAGGAGAGAGTGCTGGGCTCTCTACATTTTGCTTCAATAACAGATCCAGTGCTAAGAGCACAGCTAAAGGATGCAACAGAGTCTGGAGGAAATACGCATCAAACGTGCGAAGAGATCTAATAAAACCTCTACGACTCGACTGCGAACGTTTCTCAAGCCATGGTCCAATGCCAAGCAACTGAAGAAATCAGTACTTCTTCGACCTCCTCCCCCGTTAGTAACTATCCACACAGACGCTTCAAAGGAAGGCTGAGGAGGTCACTCTCATCAGAAGATAGTCCAGGAGCTTGTTCCAATCTTTTCAAGTCATTTCACATCAACTTTCTGGAAGCCATGGCAGTACTTCTGACTTTAAAGAAGGTATCTCCTCGCCACTCGACCCACATAAGACTGGTTCTAGACAGCGAGGTGATAGTGAGATGCCTGAATTGACATGGGTCGAGGTCACCTCAATCAATCAAGTGATGTTGGCCATTTTTCGTTTGGCAGAAAGGAAGACATGGCACCTGTCAGCAGTTCACATTCAAGTGTTCCGCAATGTGACAGCGGACACTTCATCCAGGTTCTACACCAATAGAGTCAAGTCCTGGAGCTGCAGATAGACCTCTTTGCGACGAAAGACAACAAGAAAATAGATTTTTACGTGTCCCCATACGAGGATCCGCTAGCAGAGGCTGTGGACGCTTTGTCCCTAGACTGGAACAGATGGTCCAGTATTTATCTGTTCCCTCTGCACAACTCCTTTTGAAGGTCCTTGACAAACTGAGATCCTTCAAATGGAAGGCGGCAATAGTGACCAACCACAAGTGGCCAAATTGCGTGTGGTTCCCTCTGGCATTGGAACTACGCCTAAAATTTGTACCGCTACCGGATCCATCCCTGTCTCAGCGAGTACAGAAGTCGACTGTCTTCGTTTCATCACAGAAAACCAGAAACCTACATCTCATGAT
Source organism: Palaemon carinicauda (assembly GCF_036898095.1). Lineage (NCBI taxonomy): Eukaryota > Metazoa > Arthropoda > Malacostraca > Decapoda > Palaemonidae > Palaemon > Palaemon carinicauda. Next base: position 32,617,749 of record NC_090758.1, on the reverse strand, counting down.
TTTCTCTCCCTAGTGAGGAGGAAGGGTGAGCAGCCGACACAATACTATTGTTAACTGAATCTATTTCCAGACCCAACGTTTCTTACCAAGAACATGCTACCCACCATCAAGTGGGGTCCTTGGAGAATCTGCCCTCTGAAGGGAGATGTATCTCTATGTCCAGTGGGGTGCCTAAAGGTCTATCTTCATAGAACTTCAGACTTTATGTGAGGACAGCTGTTCACAGAAGAACCTCGGGCTCAAAGTTATCTATAACTAAGGGAGAAACTTACCTGTGTTATTCGCAAATCGGGTCCTGACAGTACACCCGCTAGTCATGATCCGAGAGGAGTTGCTTCTTCCATAAAATTTCCTTATTTTAATGGACCTTGAACATCTTTGTTCGTACACCAGCTGGTGGTCATCCAAGGTGTTCTTTATGCACTATGCAAAGCAAGTGGAGCAACTCGAGTAATCTGTGGTAGCAGCAGGTAGAATCCTTTAACCTTCTGTTTTAAATCTGCGAGGAACAGTGTAATTAATTGTTGACGATTAATTAGGAGGGTGGGTGTGTAGTCACTGTGTGTACTACACACTGAGCGATAGGCCACGAAAGTGTATTTACGGACTCTTCCACTGATGTTGGTGAACTATAGCATAATACGGCGGACACTTGTGCCAAGCGTTTCTTACGCTAGTGTAATTAAACAGTATACAGACTATAGCATTATTAGTAATTCAATTGAAGTGGCAAATCTGTTCCCTGGTAGATGAACAATATTTTCTGTTGTCTCTTTTCTTTGTGCTTTAATGGATACCATCCACTTTTTATAAATTTTATAAAAGTATATTTGATAGCATGTTTATTAAATTTTAATAAACTAGTACATAGTGAACCCTGCATTTTATTCGCCGACACTCATTTTTATTAGATATGTACAGAGCATTAAGATTGAAATATGGATATTCTTACCATGGTATGTCTTTTAAGATTGTTCCCTGATTCAAGCAAAAGTCCACTCTCTTTAACCCTTCGTTAGGAAGGTTGAGGTGGTACCCTAACGGAAAGTGGCCGAGATGCAAATTTGTTCCTATACGGATATGACCTTTATCCGATAGTTATTAAGAGTAGTCACATAGAGGAAGGTGGCACAAATTCATTATGACTTTGGCAACTCTTATACAAACTTTGCTTTATAATGTATAGGGCGAGACTACTATACAAGCTTGTCATTTTGTCATCCATAAGTTATTATGTACTCCTCGAGACTTTTCCAGAGTCTAGTATGACTCATCCCTGTAGGGGGCAGGAAGCACTAACATAGTTCATGCTTAGATGAAATAATGTATGACGGTAACATCATAGGTCTCTAGGTCTAGATGTACAGGAAAATACTTTCTTGAGAGTACGGCACTGATTGAGAATCCACAGATACAGTAATGCTCTGGTAAACTTCCATCAAGACGACATGGCCTGAGACCAAAAAACGGATTTTGGGCGAAGCGAAAAATCTATTTTGGGTGAGGTAGCCATGTCGTCCTGATGGACTCGCCCTTCCTTTTATTGTAAAAGGCTTATTGACCCCTCCCTACAATACAGTATCTGTAGCACCTCGTATATAGCTACAAGGAATAAAGAGGGCGGTACCGCCTTCATCAGATACACACTGGAATCGGGATAAGAGAGATGCCTTATGAGCGGCTCTCTTTTCATTCTCATTTCGGATTCTTGTCACTATATCCCCCTCGAAGCGTAAATACTGTTCGGGGCGAAGATAGCTATGTGACGTGTCAAGAATGCGTCCTCTGATATTATGCGATATCCCTGTTAGATTATTTAAGGATATTCGCTCCAAGAGTTAGAATTCTGGATACCTTAAGGTAAAATTCTCTGGGAATATCACTGTAGTCAAATATACCCTAGAAACCTACCAATTACGAACTTGCATCAGGATTACATGGCTACCTCATCCAAAAATAGATTTCTTTGCTTCGCTCAAAATCCGTTATATATACATATATATATATATATATATATATGTATATATATATATATATATATATACATATATATATATATATAATATATACACACATATATATATATATATATATGTATGTGTGTGTATATATATATATATATATATATATATTTCTGTGTGTGACATCAAGAAGAATATCAAATATTTAAAACATTCGAAATCAATTACCCATAACACTGTGATGATATCATTATTAAGATAAATCGTTCAGCATCAACATCAAACATAGAAATAAAACACAATGTAAAATGTAAAATATATTTTATCGCATTATTAAACCCCATTCATTATTCATGCAATAAACAGAGATTAAAAGAAGTAATTATATCATGATAGAGTCCATCTGTCATCATATGATTCAGTCTTTGTGAATAATCGACATTATACAATTATTATTCAATGTGATATTGTAAGAATGGAATTTTCTTTACTTTGTTATTCATATTGGTTGAGATTAATTGATTGATTAATAGAATTATTAATTGATTTTGAGTTTTTCTGGTCTGTGTTTGGGAGATGTATTCAGTAAAGAAGCGATTTGCTAAATGAGAACAATGATAAACAATTTGATGAGTTTTAAATTTTGTTAGGAATTTTGTTGTTATTTATTATGATAACAACATCAACAAACAACAATAATAACAACAACAACAACAACAACACCTACAATAATAATAATAATAATAATAATAATAATAATAATAATAATAATAATAATAATAATAATAATAACCTATATTGTTGTTATCATTATTATTATCAATATTAATCATTGTTGATTATTATTATTATTATTATTATTATTATTATTATTATTATTATTATTATATTGATAATATATTTTTAGATTTGATATAAATATTAATATTTAGAATTATGAATGTAAAGTAAAAAAAAAAAAAAAATATCTAAAAAGTCTAGACGTACAGCCTCAACACTTAATATCTATAAAAAAGATAACGCTTTCTTACATTCGAATCATCATAAATAGGAATATTTTAGGTAATATTATAAAAACATCTCTCTGAAAATTGTAAAAGTAGGAATTAACATTTCATGAAACTTTGTCAACATACATTTGCTTATTATTAAAACATGGACTTATGATATAATTCCCAAATGATTCAGGTCTAAGAGTTAATAATAAGCACAAAATCATATCATAATTATTAAAAACGATGAATTTTTATATAAGGTTGACAGTTTTCTATTACATATTGTGAATAGTAACTAAATGTGATTTTTTTATTCATATTTGAATGTTGTTCAAAAAAGTGATTATTTTATATTCATATTGTACACAGTAAATGTTGTTATAATCAAGGTGGCCTATTCGGTAACGTCCCTAACTGGTGATCGCAGACTGGGGTTCGTATCCTGCTCAAAATCGTTAGTTCCTTTAGTGTCTGCAATCCCACCATCCTTGTGAGCTAAGGAAGGTAGGTTTCGAGGAAAAGATAGGTCTACTTGCAGAAATAGTCTTGCCTTCCCTGGTCCTAGCTTGGATGGGGGAGAGCATAGTTCCGCTGGCTAGGGCAATGTTACTGCCCCTCGTCTGTGCTATTCATGAGCGACCTTTAAACCTTATGATATATTGCGAATAGCTTTAGGGTTTTCTTCTTCTGAAATAATATATGATAATAATATTCAGCTTTTATGATATATTTTTGAGGCAATCAAGATAAAACTTTTACGATATATTTTAGATAGCATCAAAAGAAAGCTTTATGATATATTTTAAATATAAACATCTAAATGCTATCAATCAAAACATCTAATAAAAAAAAAGTTATTTGACACGTATTACTTTAACAAATATTTAGATAGTCATGATACTTGCAAAATTAAAAATTGAATTTTCTGTAACATTATGATGATTTTCATTCGCATTTGTTTTTTCAATGGATTTTTTTTATGGAGGAAGTCTGGATTACTAGACGTAAATATAACAATATATCTGACTGGCTGACTGACAGATATTTAAATACACATTATATATATATATATATATATATATACATATATATATATATATATATATATAAATATATATATATATATATATATATGTATATATATATATATATATATATATTTATATAAATATATATATATATATATATATATACATATATATATATATATATATATACATATACATATATATATATACATATATACACACATATATATATATATATATATACATATTTACACACATATATATATATATATATATATTATATGTATATGAATAAAATATATATATATATATATATGTATATTCATATATATACATATAAATATATATATATATATATATATATATACATATATATATATATATTATATATATACATGCATACATGCAAATAAGGGTGTGTATAATCATATATATACACAAAAATACACACAAATACAATCCAGGATGTTCAATTTCCATTTCAGAGCACCATAGTGATTACATTTTTGTGTCATCAAGATATTTATACTAAATCTTTTGTTTGATAGCAATGTCTTGGGTCCTAAGTGAACATACCAAAACGCCATTGTTCTACATTAAACGGGCATGATGCTCAAACTCTTGCACGCCTGGCTCTATCAATATGGGGATTATTCCGTTCTTCTTCTTATGTTTGTAGATTTCACTGTTCTTATTTCATTTTTTTCCCTTATATCTTAATGCTCCCAATTCTTTGTTGATTATTTCCATGAAAGAATTTCTTTGGTATTTGTCTTCTGCTTGCATAGCTGCCATTTCTGGTAGCATTAGATTAGGTTTACTTAGGTTAGGGTGAGTGTTTTGCTCACCCCCTATAGTTCTCTTAAGGGGAACTTGAAAGTTTTCAGACTACTTCCATTGTCCCTTTAGGAAAATATTCACATAAGAACAAGCTTTCAGATATTACATAGAATCATACACATTTGATGTTTAAAATGGGTTGGGGTTCTGCCCGCCATAAATTCCTTAAAGGGGTACTCAGATAATTGCAAAAGCTTCAATTGACCTCCTTATAAAATTATGCAGATCCCCTAACCTCTCTATTTATAGATAACAAACATACAGACATTGCTTTATATATATATATATATATATATATATATATAAATAAATAAATAAATATATATATATATATATATATATATATATATTTAAATGTTTGAGTATATAAATATATGTTTAAATATTACTCTAATATGTACCCTAGTTCATGTCCAACCTTGTATTACATTGCTTTTCCCACACCCTAATTACGAAACAATCTTGACATGGAACCCTATTTCTGAATGTGAAATGATATTCTTCCATCAACTCTCTTTCCCTTTCACTCTCCCTCGCTCTCCCTTACTCTCCTCCCTCCTAAACACTTATCTCGATGTTATATAAAATGGTAATATTGCATTTTGAATCCATTAGTTAATTTTTCCATTAAAGTTCGTCTTGATTTCTGATTGTTGAGACGAATTCTTATGGGAATTGGTCCAGGTTAGTTATACCTGAAAGGTGGAATAAAAATACCTTTCACTGATTTAGAGTTTTAATGAATCTAATCTTGTTTATATTTATCTTTTTTTCCCGTATTGCGTCATTACCTTTTCCTAAGCTCCTCTTTTGAACTTTTAAGTTGTAATTGAACAACCAGACAACTTAGCAGGAAGAAGCTATTAATCTCTCTCTCTCTCTCTCTCTCTCTCTCTCTCTCTCTCTCTCTCTCTCTTTCTCTGTTTTAATGTTGACGTGTCTGAAGAGGGAGGAACGAGAAAGAGAAAAAGATAGATACACAGGTGAAGAAAAGAAGAAAAGAAGAGAAAAAGGTACAGATCTCTCTCTCTCTCTCTCTCTCTCTCTCTCTCTCTCTCTCTCTCTCTTCGTTAGGTGTCCTATTGTTTTTATGTTTACGTGTTCGATCGATCGATCGATCAGTGTGTTAAAAGAGAGAGAGAGAGAGAGAGAGAGAGAGAGAGAGAGAGAGAGAGAGAGAGAAATAACAATATCAAACTTTGATTTACATTTTAGAGGACTCTCTCTCTCTCTCTCTCTCTCTCTCTCTCTCTCTCTCTCTCTCTCTCTGAAAACACTGATCTTTCACAGATATGTAATTAATTCAACATTTATCCGTTTTCCATCTTGTTGAAAATAATGAAATATTTCGTACAAAATAGTGGAAAGCGTTTTCATAGTTCATATTTTCTTTACTATGTATTATTTGCAAAAAGGTGAACAGAAAATTCATATTACTTAAATTTTATTGATTTATTTTTATATATTTTCATGTTAATATTTTCATGTCTAAAACGTTTGCAATGTCACATACGTGTACAAGAATACTTACCCTTTTTATAGTTTATATATGAGGCATATATTTAATTTATTAATGTTTTTAATATATTGTATTTCAATTATTCATTACTTCTCATGTAGTTTATTTATTTCATTATCTACTTTTCTCTCAGCCTTATTTTACACCTTTTGGAACACTTGGGTTTATGGCATCCTTCTTTTCCATTTGGGATCGTAGTTTTGTTAATTATAATAATAATAATAATAATAATAATAATAATAATAATAATATTAATAATAATAATAATAATAATAATAATAATAATAATAATAATAATAATAATAATAATAATAATTACTATTATTATCATTATTATTATCATGGACAAAAATATCAATGATATTTAATAGAATTATCTTAATTCATGAGATTCTCATGAAATTGTCTTATATATTTCCAAGTCTCATATCAAAACATAATCGTATTATCTTTTTGTCAAATTTAAAAACTTCGCTATTAAAATCTAGGAAATAAAATTTTCTTCTTAAATCCTATTTGAGAGAAGTAAAAGGCTTAACAATAGGAACTCTAGTTTTATACAATATTAATAAGACGTATCATTATTATGATATAATCTATAATTATTTCAGTGTTTGTCCATCTCTGGTTATTATTATTATTATTATCATTATTTCTATTTTTTCTCATTATTATTATTATTATTATTATTATTATTATTATTTCTATCATGATTTTTATCTTATTTCATTTTATTATTATTATTATTATTATTATTATTATTATTATTATTAGTAGTAGTAGTAGTAGTAGTAGTAGTAGTAGTAGTAGTAGTAGTAGTAGTAGTAGTAGTAGTAGTAGTAGTAGTAGTAGTAGTAGTAGTATAGTCATTAATATAGTAATAATGATAAAATTTTTATAATCGTTACTATTTTCTTTACGATTAATAGTAGTACTAATCAATATCAGTAACATTATGATTATCATTATTTTTTAAAAAAAGACGTAAATAATAGAAATATGATCTCTGGTCTTTTTATTTATGTGTTTTATATTTGATAACCAAATATATATATATATATATATATATATGAATATATATATATATATATATATATATATGTATATATGAATAAAATAGTCAATGCTGCTATCATCATCTTTATTCGGGAGCTTTCGACATAACTTATGTCATCTTCAGCCTATCTGCAATTATCATATGTAAAATTAATAAAATTAATAAAATCATCCTAAGTACATAGTTAGGAAAATACACTTTCATGAATTAATCAACTAGTTCTAAAATCAACCAATCAAGGAACATAAAACCTTAAAAAAAAAAAAGACTTATTACACACAACTATATAAAAGACTTAATAACTAATATAACTAGTCACCCGCAGGAGATGATGACCACCCATCCAGACCAGCAACCCACAGACCAAACGGATCAATGGGTCACCGGTAACTGAACAGGTAAGCCCTCATTCAAGCTGGGTTTTGTCTTAAAAATATATAAAGACTCCAAGATTCTCAGCTGGCTGACGTTACTATGTCTGTCCGTAATTTTGAAATTTTCAATAGAAATGGCATGACCAGATTTAAATGCGTGGTCATAAATAGCGGAAATTGGTTTTTTACTTAACGGTATTTTGGTTCTTACCGATCTCCCCATGTGCTCCGAAATCCTACACTGAAGCTGTCTAGATGTGCTTCCAGTGTAGCACTCATTACAGAGTGCACATTGAAAAGTGTATATGACACCGGAACACAAGGGAGTAGGTAGACTCTCCTTATATTTAAACAGTGAGCCAACTGAGAACTTGTTAGTAAAAATTAATTTTAAATCTATGTGGGGATAACATTTCCCCACAACACTCATAACCTCTGTTCTTAGTCTCTCCGAAACATAACCATAGTACGGAAAGGAGACATATAATTTTTTCTTACTGACTGTTTGAATTGTTAAATTTTGACTGTAAATTTTATCTAAAAACTTCTTGACTTGATTATAATAGAGGTTCAGAGGGAACCCATTGGTAATAAAAAAGGATTTTAGAAAATTTTCTTCCTCATGAAACCCTAGATAAGTTGAGCATAAGTGAATAACATCTATATAACAGTGTTTTTATCGAATTAATTTTGTAGATTTTTGGTTCGGAGCTTCAAAAATGAGTGCTTAGTCCTGTAAAAGTGTTTTTTCGAAATACTGAGGTCTCAAAGGTATTATGTTTCCGAGAGACCAAGACATCGAGAAAAGGCAAAGAATCATCCTGTTCATTTTCTTTCGTAAATCTTATGTTACGATGCTTTGTATTTAAATAATCTAAAAACTGGCTTATATGATCTAAATTTTTGAAAAGTAAAAATGTATCGCCTACATATCGACGGTACAAAAAAGGCTTAAAATCCACAGGACAATCATTCAACCATTTCCCTTCACAATAACATAAAAATATAATTGCCAAGGTTGGTCCACACGGCGATCCCATTGCTACTCCATCTACCTGCTCATATAACTTGTTATTAAACATGAATGTGGATGTAGTGGTAGGTAGTTCTAATAGTATTTTATATTGTTTTGTTACTGAAACCTTCGAAAATGTCCTCTGGGTTAGGGAAAAGCTGTTCAAGAATTATCTCCAGTGTTTCTCTTAAAGGAATGTTAGTGAACAAACTTTCATATCGAAGCTGCACATAGCATAGTTATTTGCATCTCCGACAGAATTAATCAAGTCTACAAATTCATAAGTATTTTTCAGGGTATATTCATTTACTGTGAGAGGGGCGAGCTTAGTTACTAGATGTTTTGACAGGTCATAGGAGCAGGTATTAATAGCGCTGAGAATTGGAGTCTTTATATATTTTTAAGACAAAACCCAGCTTGAATGAGGGCTTACCTGTTCAGTTACCGGTGACCCATTGATCCGTTTGGTCTGTGGGTTGCTGGTCTGGATGGGTGGTCATCATCTCCTGCGGGTGACTAGTTATATTAGTTATTAAGTCTTTTATATAGTTATATTAGTTATTAAGTCTTTTATATAGTTGTGTGTAATAATTAGTTGTTGATGGTGGAAATAAGTTGTAGCACTTGTGAAAAAATCTTGAACTAGCATTTAAAGTCTACTTAATAAAAAAGTATATCCATTTTCTATTGCAGCTCTGGAAAAGGGTTAAACGACAGTTCTTGAAATAAATGGCACAATTAGCTGGTGATGGCAGAAAAAAAGTTGTAGCATTTGTGAAAATAATCCTGAACTTATATCTAAGGACCCCTTTATATAAAGTCTTCCCCTTTTCTATTGCAGCTCTGGAAGAGGGTTAAACGACAGTTCTTGAAATACATGGTACACCTAGTTGGTGATGGTAGAAAAAAGTTTTAGCACTGGTGAAAAATCCTGAGCCTATATCTAAGGACCCATATATTCAAAGTCTCCCCATTCTTTATTGCAGCTCTGGGAGACGGCATAAGTATCACAAGTCTAGAAGTGCCAGAGACGGTGGACATGGGAGAAGACGCCACATTGAAGTGCTGCTATGATCTGGCGTCCCACGACCTATACTCCGTCAAATTTTACCGCAAAGACGAAGAATTCTTCAGGTATATGCCGAGTGAGAGTCCTCCCATGGCCACTCAGGAGTTGAATGGAGTTTCAGTCAGTGTGAGTATCTCAGATGTATTACTCTTCATATCTTTTGAATTATTAGATTTCAGTTTGTGTGAGTATATCAGATTCAATGCTTTCCATATCTTTCGAATTCAAGTATCTCAGATATACTTCCCATGCCTTTTGAATTTAGGGATTTCATTCATTTAAAGTATCTAAGATATAATACTTTCCACATCATTTGAATTTAAGGGCTTAATTATGTGTCAGTGTCTCAGATATAATAATTCCCATATCTTTCAAATTTTGGGGTCAATTTCAGTTTGAGTGTCTCAGATATAATACTTTCCTCATCTTTCCAATTTAGGGATTGCATTCATTGTGAGTGTCTCAGATATAATAATTTCCACGTCTCTCGAATATAGGTATTTCTTTCAGTGTGAATATCTCAAATATAAAACTTTCCATATATCTCGAATTTAGGTATTTCTTTCAGTGTGAATATCTCAAATATAATACTTTCCATATCTCATGCATTTTGGGATTTCAATCAATATGAGGATTTATGGGAAACATTTTTATTATTTTCAAGTTTTTTTATCAGGTAGCGCCCTTGGATACTTTGTCTAATATGAATTATTTTCTTTAAATCTAAGTTTAAGTGAATGGCATCATATTTAAAGCATAGTTCCATTGACTTGTTCAATGATTGATTAACTGAACTATTATCAAACTTACGATATTACGATAATATGTATCAATTTAATTTCCTCTATCAATAAATCAATTCATCATGCTGATTCAATAATATTACATTGAAAGGCCTCATGACTGGCAACTACA
>NC_090758.1:32589476-32599476 GCF_036898095.1 Palaemon carinicauda | reverse complement strand
GTTGTCAATGGTAACAGTAGATTGGGTCTGTGCATTTATTGTACCACTATATAAGGGTAAGGGAGATGTGCATGAGTGTTGTAATTCAAGAGGTATTAGTTTGTTGAGTGTAGTTGGAAAAGTGTATGTTAGAGTACTGATTAATAGGATTAAGGATAAAACAGAGAATGCAATCTTGGAAGTACAGGGTGGTTTTAAAAGAGGTAGGGGTTGTATGAATCAGATTTTTACAGTTAGGCAGATATGCGAGAAATATTTAGCAAAAGGTAAGGAGGTGTATGTTGCGTTTATGGATCTGGAGAAAGCATATGATAGAATTGATAGGGAAGCAATATGGAATGTGATGAGGTTATATGGAGTTGGTGGAAGGTTGTTGCAAGCAGTGAAAAGTTTCTACAAAGGTAGTAAAGCATGTGTTAGAATAGGAAATGAAGTGAGCGATAGGTTTCCGGTGAGAGTGGGGCTGAGACAGGGATGTGTGATGTCGCCGTGGTTGTTTAACTTGTATGTTGATGGAGTGGTGAGAGAGGTGAATGCTCGAGTGCTTGGACGAGGATTAAAACTGGTAGACGAAAATGATCATGAATGGGTGGTAAATCAGTTGTTGTTTGCGGATGATACTGTACTGGTAGCAGACACAGAAGAGAAGCTTGACCGACTAGTGACAGAATTTGGAAGGGTTTGAGAGAGAAGGAAGTTGAGAGTTAATGTGGGTAAGAGTAAGGTTATGAGATGTACGAGAAGGGAAGGTGGTGCAAGGTTGAATGTCATGTTGAATGGAGAGTTACTTGAGGAGGTGGATCAGTTTAAGTACTTGGGGTCTGTTGTTGCAGCAAATGGTGGAGTGGAAGCAGATGTACGTCAGAGAGTCAATGAAGGTTGCAAAGTGTTGGGGACAGTTAAGGGAGTTGTAAAAAGATAGAGGGGGTTTGGGCATGAATGTAAAGAGAGTTCTATATGAGAAAGTGATTGTACCAACTCTGATGTATGGATTGGAGTTGTGGGGAATGAAAGTGATGGAGAGACAGAAATTTAATGTGTTTGATATGAAGTGTCTGAGGAGTATGGCTGGTGTATTTCGAGTAGATAGGGTTAGGAACGAAGTGGTGAGGGTGAGAACGGGTGTAAGAAATGAGTTAGCGGCTAGAGTGGATATGAATGTGTTGAGGTGGTTTGGCCATGTTGAGAGAATGGAAAATAGCTGTCTGCTAAAGAAGGTGATAAATGCAAGAGTTGATGGGAGAAGTACAAGAGGAAGGCCAAGGTTTGGGTGGATGGATGGTGTGAAGAAAGCTCTGGGTGATAGGAGGATAGATGTGAGAGAGGCAAGAGAGCGTGTTAGAAATAGGAATGAATGGCGAGCAATTGTGACGCAGTTCCGGTAGGCCCTGCTGCTTCCTCTGGTGCCTTAGATGACCGCGGAGGTAGCAGCAGTAGGGGATTCAGCATTATGAAGCTTCATCTGTGGTGGAATTGTGGAAGGTTGGGCTGTGGCACCCTAGCAGTACCAGCTGAACTCGTCTGAGTCCCTGGTTAGGCTGGAGGAACGTAGAGAGTAGTCCCCTTTTTGTTTTGTTTCTTTGTTGATGTCGGCTACCCCCCAAAATTGGGGGAAGTGCTCTGGTATATGGATGGATGGATTATTATTATTATTATTATTATTATTATTATTATTATTATTATTATTATTATTATTATTTTTACTACTACTAGCTAAGCTATAACCCTGGTTGGAAAAATCAGGATAATACAAGCTCAATTGCTCTTAGAGGATAATAGGCCTGTGAGGAGAGAAAACAAGGAAATAAATAAACTATTTAGGGGAATAAATAGATAGGATAAAATCTCAATAAACCTTGGAAAAGAAACAAGGAAATAAATAAACTACATATGAGAAGTTATAAATAAAAAAGTAATAAACCTTGGATGTGCAAAGCTCAAAAAAAAAAAAAATAGATGAAAACATTATCGAATAATTCATCTTTCAGCCTAATTCTCACTGCAACATTTCTCCTATTCTTATTACTGAAGAATAAATTGCAATGTCTCTATAAACATCAACATTCCTGACATATTTCATAATGATTTTCTTAAAATTACTTCTCAGTTCTGATAGTTGAAGGAAAAGAATATACAGCCTTTCTAACTTTCATTCACAATTAGCAGAGAGAGAGAGAGAGAGAGAGAGAGAGAGAGATAGATAAGGAGTTTATACAAGTAAACTTAACCACACACACATGTAAATACAATTTATATATATATATATATATATATGTATATATATATATATATATATATAATATATATATATATATATGTATATATATACTATATATTGTATATATATATATATATATATAAATATATATATATATATATATATGGATATATATACACACATATATATATATATATATATAAATATTCATATATATATATATATATATATGTGTGTATATATATATATGTATATATACATATATATATATATATATATATGTATATAAATAAATAAATATATATATATATATATATATACATATATATATATGTATATAAATATATATATTTATATATATATATATATATATATACATATATATGTATATAAATAAATATATATATATATATATATATACACATATATATATATATGTATATAAATATATATATTTATATATATATATATATATATATATAAATATATATATACCGTATATATATATGTATATATATATATATATATATATATGTGTGTGTGTGTGTGTGTGTGTGTGTGTGTATGCATATATGTATATAAAGAGAGAGAGAGAGAGAGAGAGAGAGAGAGAGAGAGAGAGAGAGACGAATTGGTTAATCACCTACGTAAACATACATTTTTTTCTTATTCCTTTCGTAACATCATTTTCTGGACAATGATTTATTCATCTTAATGAAAATCAATTGTTCGTAATTGAAAGATACATTTTTATTCCTTCCTATTTTTCTCCTCTTATTTATGCCAATTTTATGCAAAAGATTTTTCCAATGGATAATGAAAGACAGGATCAATTTCGTATGCTATTTCCATTAGCCCAAATGGAATGCTGATTATATCATTTCGATTCTTATTTTGTTTGAAAATAGAATTAACTAAATAAAAGTCTATATAATATAAGCTTGCTAATTATAATTTTTTTGACACCGCTTTTCAAAAACGTTTCAAATATCTATGTTTTTTTGAACGAAATGAATCATGAACAATGAAACACGGTATCACTTTTCGACTCTTAATATTTTTGTACCCCCCTCCACAAAAAAAAAACGGACATTACTTTGTATTCATATTTTGTTACCAATCAAAACTAATTACAAAATAACATACAGTATCACTTTTCCACTTGTAATATTTTTATGCTCCCCCCAAAAACCTGACATGATACCTATATTTTGTTTAAAATAAATTTGATTACATACAATAAAATACAATATCACTTTTCCACTTGTAATATATTTTCAGTCCTAGGTCCCCTAACCACCCCCAATTCCCCCCTCCCCCCAAAAAAAAGAAATAAAAAAAAACTACATATCTTTTTTTTTCCAAAACTCAAACTGAGCAAAATCAAAAATGAAAAGAGGAACGAAAAAACGCGTTGTTTTATCCGTGGTTTATCCAAAAGAAAACCGTCTTACTTATTAATGGATCCTCCTTGTCAGTTGGGGAAGCAGGTAGGGAGGAATTGGGGAAGCAGGTGGGGAAGAATTGGGGAAGCAGGTGGGGAGGAATTGGAGAAGCAGGTAGGGAGGAATTGGGGAAGCAGGTGGGGAGGAATTGGGGAAGCAGGTAGGGAGGAATTGGGGAAGCAGGTGGGGAGGAATTGGAGAAGCAGGTGGGTAGGAATTGGGGAAGCAGGTAGGGAGGAATTGGGGAAGCAGGTAGGGAGGAATTGGGGAAGCAGGTGGGGAGGAATTCGGGAAGCAGGTAGGGAGGAATTGGGGAAGCAGGTAGGGAGGAATTGGGGAAGCTGGTGGGGAGGAATTGGGGAAGCAGGTAGGGAGGAATTATGGAAGCAGGTGGGGAGGAATTGGGGAAGCGGGTAGGGAAGAATTGGGGAAGCAGGTGGGGAGGAATTGGGGAAGCAGGTAGGGAGGAATTGGGGAAGCAGGTGGGGAGGAAGGTATTTGGCTTTCTCACACTTTTGTTGATGAAAAATCTATTATTCAGAGGACATCAACATACGGGTTGTAATTGCTACAGGCGTTGTGTATGGAGGACCTATACAGCTAACAGTCATTTGCTGGTTCTGTACCTTTATGTAGTACATTTGCATTTTTATATCTTTTTATAGGTTAGGGTTTGTAATGTATTTTTAATGATTATATGAAATATTCGTCATTGAGCGAATAGGTGAATATCAATGTATTAAGGTATAAATATTTACTATGGTTGATATAAACTAGTGTACACAACACGTTAGAAATTATGGTTATATATATATATATATATATATATATATATATATGTAGATACGCACACTCAAGTGAACTCAACTCCATCTCACCAGGGTATGACTACTCCCTCTACCCATTAACCGAGGGACATATTTAGATTGAGTAGTTATACGTGTGGCAATGCCTCCTGATTGCAAAATGTATGTACATTTTATACATAAAACGTGTATAAGTTATTTCATAACATCATAGAGCATGCATGTAATTCCCTCTTATTAAATAGATTTATAAATTTCTTATGAAACATTTGCTATTTTTTTCCATATGCAAAATTTTCTTTATTTGTTATATTTTTTTTAATTAATAGCAAGTCACTGATTAAGATATGTAAATATATGAGTTGTTTACCAAACAGATAAGAGAACTACTTCTTTCTCCAAGTCAAGGGGTCGGTTGCCTTATGTCCTCTCCAATGACTTCTATCAAAGGCATCCTTTTCCACCAAACCCTCTTCACTCCATTTCACCCTTCACTTTATCTCAAATTCTCTGAACCCTCTTGATCTTCTCCCTCTAACAGGTTACTCCTAAGCCCTGCTCACTCCCCACTCTATCCCCATGATCCATCCTCAACACATGTCCACACCATCTCAGTCGTGACACTATTATCACCTATGTAATGTTAACTATGCCTGCCATTCTACTTATTACATGATTTTCCATTTATTCAAGAAGCGATATTCCCATAATCCAACTTACATTTATTAAAAGCCATCAGAGAACCTGAGGATTTTGATATCGATATTTTTTTTTGTGTAATTTAACACAGAAAAAAATAAAAATCTCGCATAAGTAATCAAACTGCCTCCGTCACTAAAAGCCTTTATGGAAGTCATATTGAATCAGTATATCTTACTAAAGTATAATTAATTCGAGGATATAGTCAATGTAAATAATGAACTTGAACTCTTAAACACTCTATGCTTAAGGAGACAGACTTTAGATCTTTATTTGACTAAATATTCATTAAAATTCCATAGCAAATATATACACTGATTTGAATATATGATTTGATGCATATGTTAAACGGGAGGTTCTTCAAAAGAAGGAAAATCAGGTAATAAAACATATGAGGTTTTAATTATAAGCATTTGAGGTTATTACATTTCTTTATCTTAACTCCCTAAAAATTGAATGAAATTTGCATTGGAATTCTAATCTAATCTATAAAAAAGAAAAAAAATATTAGAGATATTCATAGGATATATGAGAACTGAACTTTTATCTCCGAAGAAAACCTTATGTTTTCCGAGGGATATGTTGATATCAAGATTCTCTCTCTCTCTCTCTCTCTCTCTCTCTCTCTCTCTCTTTATATATATATATATATATATATGTATATATGTATATATATATGTATATATGTATATATATATATATATATATATAGATATAGATATAGATATATATATATATATATATATATATTTATGGTAATATACTAAATAGGTTTGTGTATAACCCTGATCAAGAAACATATACTAATCAGGTCCACTCATACTAGGTTGGTTTCCCGGGTTAGTTTCTGGTGAGCGATTCCACTAAAGTCTCCACTCACCAATCCACACTGGCGTGGTGATGAAAATGACTAAAGACACGGCTTAAGTCTTTTTCCTACAGTGGACTAGAAATGACTATATTTGTTGTCGTTGTTGTTGTTTTCGTGTTGGTGGTAGTGGTGGTGGTGGTGTTTCTGTGTGTGTGTTTGTGTGTTTGTGTGTGTGTTTGTGGGTGTGGGTATGTGTGTGTATGTAAGTCTACGTTTGGGAATGCCTGAATATTTGTCTTTCATATTCATTTACCTTATTTACCTCCATAGTTATCAAACAACTCAAAAACTATGATGAGATTCACCTTCACCATCATCATCATGAAGATCTCCAACACTATGCATGTGTCGTCAGTGCAAGCTTTAACCCAACAAGAAAAAAGAAGAAAAGGAAAGATGAAATTTGTGTGGAACGTTGAATAATCATGATGCAATTAGCGTCGAACAAAGCTGAAATTGAATCATTTAAGAACTTTGAGGGAGAAATGGTTTCTTATTTTCATTTTTTTTTTCGTTTTTTTCATTAAATCCTCATAGATTTGAGTCCTATTCATCGTCCGCGGGACTAATAATCCGAGATAAGTTATGTGAGGATACTCTTACATTAGTTATGGTGTTTTATAGCAACGTATCTTATGGCTATTCATATCTGCATATCTTATGATGATATATAGACATATATCTTATGGAATTCTATAACTATATATTTATAGTAATATATAGACGTATATCTTATGATGATTTATAGTTACGTATCTTATTTTTAATTATATCCTATGATGATATATAGACATATATATTATGTAAATTTATAGCTATATATTTTACAGTAATATATAGCCATATATTTTATGATAATTTATAGTTACATATCTTATGGCAATTTATTCCTGCATATCATATGGTGATTTATAGCCATATATCTCATGGAAATCTATAACTAAATATCTTCTTGTAATATATAGCCATAAATCTTATGCTAATTTATAGTTACATATCATAAGGCCATTAATGGCTACATATTTTTAAGCTGATGTTATGGTGAACAGTAAGGAAGGTAGGGACAAGGTAGCCAGACATGAAACTAGAGGAGCTTTTATAAAACAGGTGGAACAATTTAGATACTTGGGATCTACTATAAGTCAGGAGGGAGTATGCGAGGCTGAAGTTGAGAATAGGATAAAAGCATCTGGGGGAAAGTGGAGGAGGTAACAGGATTGGTATGTGATATGAAAAAGCCAGTCAAGGTAAATGTCAAGATTTATAGCACTGTCACATGAGGAATGTTAATGTATGGGTCAGAAAATTGAGCCTTAAGACGAAAAAGGTAAGAAAAAACTTTAGAGAACAGAGATGAGAATGCTGAGGTGCATTATAGGATGGGATTCATAGTAAAGATTACAGAGAGGATACGAGAGCCATGACTGAGATGGTGTTATCACGCGTTGAGGATTCATGGTGGAGAAGGAGTGAAGAGGGCTTGGGAAGAACCAGTTAGATGTAGAAGATCAATGAGGTGATAGAGAATTGAGTGGCGATATCATGTGAAGGATGATATGGAGAGAAGAAGTTTGGTTGAATAAAATAACTTTCATAGAAGGCATTGGAAAGGGCGCATCAGGCAACCGACCCCTTAATGTAGGGATAACGGTTGGGAAGAAAAAGAAGATATTATGGTCATTTTTATTATATATCTAAGGGCAATTTACAAATACAAGTGGAAATATGTAGCTATAAATTTTAATTGATCTGTACATTTGTAGTAACTAAAAAAGACGATTGAAGAAAAGAAATGATAATTACCGTACTCACAATAGATTTCAAATGAATCAATATATTCATATTAACATAGTTTTTTCATTGTAATATGACGTCTTGCTGTTCTTGTTCCGAGAAAGGCAATATTACTCATTTGGTAATAATGACACAGGAATATGAAGGATTTGAGAGAGAGAGAGAGAGAGAGAGAGAGAGAGAGAGAGAGAGAGATAGAGAGGGAGAGAGAGAGATCGGTATTGCTCAATATACGGAGAGGATTATGTTTCCTTTGTATTATATATAAAGAAAGATACTAATCTTGTCTATATTTCAGAGAGAGAGAGAGAGAGAGAGAGAGAGAGAGAGAGAGAGAGAGAGATTCGTAATACGTATATTACGGCGAAAATTCTGTTTCATTTGTATTATATTCCATAGGAGAATGTTATATACTTATCTCATAAAAATAAATATATACAGACAGAAGTATATAATAAACAGAAATATGATATTTTGTAAAATTATCTCACCTATCAACTAAACGTGTAAGTATGCAAAGAAACGTATACAAATAGAGGAGGAATATATTCTGATTAATTTCATTTAATCTCATATAAAGATAAACCGCACAAACATTATATAATATGTATATATATATATATATATATATATAATATATATATATATATATATATATATGTGTGTGTGTGTGTGTATGTGTGTGTGCGCTCGCGTGTTTATGTCTGTGTATATATATATATATATATATAAATATATATATATATATATACATACATATATATGTATATATATAAATATATATATATATATATATATATGTATATATATATATATGTTTATATATACATATATATATATATATATATATACACTATATATATATATATATATACATATAAATAATTTAATAGATAAATAGATAGATAGATGTGATATATATATATATATATATGTATATATATATATATATATATACATACTATTTTTTACTCAACATATTGTTAGTCTTGATGATACACTAACACTCTCTCTCTCTCTCTCTCTCTCTCTCTCTCTCTCTCTCCAACAAACGAGACAGATCCAAAGTGCTTCTTGTATTTTCCTCAAGCTTTCCAAGGAATCATGTCCCGGTTTCTCTCCTTCAGATTAAGATTGCATGGTGAGGTTGCATGCAACGAGATCCTTTAGAAATATTCAGTAGGTTTTCCTTAAATGTGTAGGAGAGCCTTTTCTCGTGAGATCGCAAATGTGGTGATAAGACATTGTTGTTTTTGTTGTTGTTGTTGTTGTTTTTTTCTGTGGTTGTAGATGGCCTGGTTGGTTTTAGGAATTTTTAGGTGATTTAGGTGATTTAGGTTATTGGATAATCTGCAACTATTATATGTCGATGGTTTGGGAGAGGATGTGGGTGAAGGATGATCAGTACCTTTCTTTTCTCACTCTAGAGGCGCTATAGCTTCTCCAGTGATGTTGATATCCCTACTTCCATCAGTCTCATCATAATTTAAAGATTTAATTTTTCACTTCCACCAACAAAGTTGTAAGGATATTATGTTTTACCCAATTTTTTTTTGTTTGTTTATGTGTGAGTGTTTGTTGTTAAATACTTTCTTGACCACAATTCTAATCGTAATGTAATGAAACTTGCAGGGAGTAGCTGTTGTGTAAAAAGTTGGAAATAATCAAAATTCGGAAGGTTATGGTCAAAGGTCAAAGATGTTGATTCAGCAAAATTTCGAAATCCCTTAATCAGCCATAGGTTTGGACATCATTCTCACAGAGAATTCAAACTGATGTATATATGAGTATATGAAAATCTACGCCAATTAATACCTGGTAAGGTCAAAGGTCAAAGTGAATCTCAAGAAATTGGTAAAGAAATAAGTTGACGTGGTGGATGTCTGCACTCTACTGAGTGTTCCTCTAGTTAAATTACATTTCTTCTTGAAATTTATACTTCAATATTAATATTAACTAGTTTACGAGATCCATCAGAACTTACGGCTATAAATGCATACACTCAGAATCACCATTTCCAATCCCTTGCTACACTCCTCTCAAGGTACCCACTCTCACCCGAGTATGATTACCTCTTCTCTCTTTATCGAGGTATGTGGAGAGAATAAGTAGTTATACTTCCGCTGATGTTACTAAGAGTGACTGGGAAAATATATATATATATATA
>NC_090758.1:32564028-32574028 GCF_036898095.1 Palaemon carinicauda | reverse complement strand
TTAAAGCTCATCTTTCACACCGAGATATCTCAACACACCAGAGTTCGAATCGCACCACTTAAACCACTAAACAAATCTCAATGAACCTAAGTAGCTAGACTACAAGAACCTAAAGTCATCGTATAAAAAAATTCTTTAGCACTGAGGTATCTCAGTGTACTATGTTTGAGTTGCACTAACCAAACCACTAGACAATTTTCCATTAACCTAAGTAGCTACGATAGAAGAACCTGACGTCATCGTATAAAAACCTTTCTTTGCACCGAGATATGTCAATGCACCCAAGTTCGAATCGTACCGTTCAAAACCCATTACTTTCATAATCCCTCTCCTGACTAAGCCTCCGTTCGAATCCAACAACTGTTGCACACCTCAGCGGCTGTCGCTCCTCGTACAGCAAGCGGATTCAGGGAACTTCTGTCACTTACAATTCATATCGGCGTGAAATTTCAATTATCAATTCATACGGGAGCCATGATACTTCGTAATGCTTCACCGAATTAATTAAATAACTATCTTTTGATGATGAGTTTTGCATATTGGTGAGTCCTGGTGGTGGTGAAAACGAATTAGTAATTAATTTGTAATTTTAAGTTAATTGTTTTTGTTGAATAACCATATATATATATATATATATATATATATATATATATATATATATATATATATATATATATATATATATATATATATATATATATATATATATTGTGGAGAATTTTTATCTGAATGGTTGAGTGGGAACTTAGTCCAGGAAAGTCTCCCTACGGCAATTACCCAAAGCTCAACAGGGGAGGATAATGAGCACTTACTCTCGGGACACAAACGCCCTGCTAATACTTTACTGCCAGAGTTCACTAACCTTTCACTCTTAAATACAAAAGGAGGCAATTTTACTGTCCAGAGGCCGGAGAACTCCACACGTTAATTTGGAAATAATTTATGGCCTACTCTAGCTTTGTCAGGGCTAGAGTCATCTCACTCTAAGGCTCTGTTTCGACTCCGTCCCAGTGACCCCAGTGAGATGCTGTACAGGTATCTTACGTTAATGCAATTAGACAATAAAATAGAGAGGAACAGTGGAGTATAAAAGTATAAAGTAAAGTTAAATGGGGATCTTCACCTTCAAAGCACTAAGTTAAAGAGCGTACTCTCGCCGATACCAGCTTACCTCTGTCTGAGTAGGTTACTCTCAACACCTTGGGTACTTCTGACCCGTCCAATAGTATAAATTGGTAAAATTCATATAATGTGGTTAAAGATACCAAAAGGTGTAATCTATTCCAAATGATTTATTACAGAAAAAAGGGATGGAAATAACTCAATGATTTTAACACAACAAAATAAAAAATTGGAAAAAATATCAGTAACTCAATTATAGGTTTCACATATGATAAAATGAATAAGTTAATTTACAACACAAAAAATTAAAAACGTTAAACGGAATTAACTCGTGGATTAAACCTCAAACAGAATAAATAAGAGTCAAAACATTCTGATCAACATTTGTGCGGTAGGATGCTGTGAGGTCCCAACATGTGGTCAGTTACCTCAAGCAATTACCAAGATCAAAAAAATATGAATACATTAATTTCCATGCACGCAGCCCGAAAGATGTAATGCCAAAATAATACCTAAACTTAACTTATGAGAAATTGAAACTTATCTAAAGGGGGAATGGCCATTAGTTGAACTCACAAGATTTTTTTTCTGTTGTGGGCGCCCGTGTCCTAAATCTGGCGGTCTTCAGTTTGCTCACTAGGCCTACAGCACTTAATTTGCAGAGTCAACGGCCCCCTCCAAGTTCTCCAACTACCCCCCAAGACTGGAACCGACGTGCTGTAGAATTAGCAGCTATGCACTAACACTGGTCATCTGCTTGACCTCTTCTACGTATTCTTGGTTAGTTATTGCGTAAGGGGACAGGCTAGTGATGGAGAGTGGGAGCACGAGGTTGACATTGGAGCCTGACTGGGCAGCTCCGTTTCGTACCGTGGCCTGTATGTTTGCGAGGTCGAGTTCAGGTCAGCTGCGTCCTCCTTCCTTCCCAAAAAAAAAAAGCGTATCTTGGTGCGTAGGCCTACGATCTTGAGGTGCCAACTCTCATTTAGGACAGGCTCAAAAACCTTTTGCCTTGTGAATTTCAAGCAACACACTTATTTAGAATACAAGGAGAAATCTTGCAACTCCAGGGGGCAAAGATAATCCTAATTCTAAACAACTGGCATACAGAATAAAAATGAAACTAAAAGGTAATTTAGCAAGTCAGGCTTACGTGTGTGGACAACCATACCTCCTAGACTAGCAGACTTGAGTTGTAATTAGGAGATTTAAAATACTGTACCTAAATACTTACGGTAGAAGTATTAGTCTTGGGATACTCGCTTAAGAAAGACACATTACTCACATTTTTCCCTGCCGTGACGTCACGAACAATAACAAAGTCTACGTATAAACTATGAAGAAGAAGAGTAGTGAAGAAAATTCTTCACACCCTGGGGATAAAGGGAGGAAAAGGAGAAGGGTTAGTGTAGACTAATGCAATGTGGATTAGGTGTTAGTATAGGAGATGAGTATACTAAATGAATAAAGAATGAATGTGACTAGTTGTGCTATGCTATGTCAGCAATTGGCATTAAGTTGAACCGCAACCCCGTACGAGATGAGTGCGAAGTACGATTTACAAGCGAGAGTCAAACAAAAGTGCTACGTATACAAGCGGAAATAAAACAGAGTTAACTGTGACTTAGTACAAAAGGGTAACTACAACTGCAAGATAAGAGCGGAGGGAAGGACAAATCAAAAACTTCAGCAGTCCTTCACATGGTTGATGAAGACTATGTAAAGCTACTATAAGATCTCCTGGAATAGGGCTCGTGCACGTTCAGCAGAGGCCCGTGTAGGCCTGTCGTGGCAGGGCACCGCGATGACTACAGGAGACCTAGCTTCGGCTGTGGTCTCATTTTTTCTCTCGGTCAGTTGGTCTCTAGGAGGACTGTCAAGATTTCCGAGAGGAGGGGTGTTAGGAGGTTCCTCCTCACTTGGTTCGGATAGTGTTTGGCCATTTTCGTTAACCTCCAAAGGTATGAGTCAGTTGACGTAAATACTCTCCATTTGCGTAGCGGACCTTGACTATTCTGATGTGTCCATCTCGACCTGGGTATAGTTCGAGTATACGGGTCAAAGGGTACTCCTCTCGATTGACCTCGTCCAGAATCAACAAGCATAAATCTCCAACTCTAGGGATGTTTGGGTGGTGGCGACTAGACTTCTGGTGTCGTTCTCGAAGGGAACTGACATAGTCGTACTTCCACCTCTTCAGGAATGTTTGCAGCATGTTGGTCAGCTTCTGGTAATCTTTGCGGAGGATGTCCCCTTCTCAAAAAGTAGGATCAGTCAAGTCAGCCAGGTGGACTTGAGGTGCTAATGAGAGGGTTCGACCATAGAGTAGGTGGCTTGGGGTCAAAGGCGTATCAGTGGGATCGTCAGCATCCAGATATGTTAGAGGCCGATCATTCACCACGCATTCTACTTCTCGGACCAAGGTCACAAACTCATCATACGTAGGGTGGCAACGGTAAGTGGCTTTGCGCAAGTTGAGTTTGGTAAACCCAATCAAGCGCTCGTAAAACCCTCCTTGCCACGGGGCTCGAGGAGTGATGAACTTCCAAGTGAGGTTGTGGGCCCGTTTGAACCCGTCGATAATAGGGTGTTGCATGAGTTCTGTCAAGAGTGTCTGACCAGCTTGAAAGGTTGAGGCATTGTCAGACACAAGGCATTGTGGCATCCCAAATCGGGCAGCGAACCTTCGTATTGCTTGGACTAGTTCCACAACTGTCAAGGAAGTAGTAGTTTCTAAAGCTACTGCCCGCGTGGCAGCGCTGGTAAACAGCAGTACGTACACCATGTCCACATGGGAATGATGTACCTTGAAGCTGCCAGTGTTGTCCAGTCCAGTTACTTTGAAAGGGACCTCAGCATTAAGGCGGTTAGGGTGGACTGGAGCTAACGGTGGGGTTGGGTACGGCTGGCCTTGTACTCTTTTGCAATGTATGCACCGATTGAGAATCTTCTTCACTTGCTGGCGCATTCGGGGAACCCAAAATTCCTTGCGCAAGTGGACAAGAAGAGTGGAAGTGTTACAGTGCAGCAGCACTTCATGCCAATGCTCAACAATAAGTTTCCAGAGAGCACAGTGGGACTCTAGAAGAATGGGGTCCATGTAGCCGGACTCCGGGGGTGCATCACTGAGGCGGGATCGGCCTCTTAGTACACCGTTATTGTCAATATAGGGCTTCCGTTGTCCGATAAAGGCTCGTTCATCGGACGTCAACAAGGCGGGTTTACCTTGCAATTGTCGTAATATTTGGGGGTAACTGGCCGCCTGTGACACACGAATGATGGCGGTAAGTGGTCTTCGTGGGAACCTTTGGACTAAATGGGGGAATTTGTGCTCGGCCCATCCGCTCGTCAGGCGCAGCAAGGCTGCATAGCTCCTAACTGCCTCATCAAGAGATGAGAAATGAGCAAATCTTTGAGTTTGCGGTGGCAAAAGTCTGATGGGACAAGCTTTTATCTCCCATTCAGTAGGGAATCTGCTTTGGTCCGGGTAAGCTGAGACGTCGATCAGCCAGGCTGGTCCATGAAGCCATAAGTTGGACTTGAGGACGACTTTGGCGGCTACTCCCCGCGACGCCAGGTCCGCGGGATTGCAGGACGTGGGGACATGCTTGAGAAGCAACCGACAGTTCAACCTTATACGGTTTATCTCCTCAACCCTATTGAGAACATATGGGGACGTGCTCTGCCGGCTGTGTACCCACTGTAGGGCCGTGGAGGCAACGGACCACACTGTCATAGAGACGTATGTTTCTGGACGTAATTCTATCAGATACTGGGCTAGTCGGCATCCAAACAGGAGTGCGGTCAACTCAAGCTTGGGAATGGACTGACTCTCATCCAATTCCAGCATACGTTTAGGGGTAACTTGTGCCTTGGCTGTGAGGAGCTGGCATTTACCTTCAATTGTGACTACGTAGCAAGCCACTCCAAAGGCTTGCTTGGAGGCATCTGCAAACACATGTAATGCAGCCTGGTGACCCTGATGTGCATTTCGAGGCACCTTAATGTTCTCGAGACCCTTGTATTTTTTAAGAATGGCACCGAGCTCGCGGATCAATTCTTCACTCAGGTGTGAATCCCAACTTTGATCCATCATCCAGAGTTTCTGAATGAAGAGTTTGCCGAGGATTGTGACCGGCGAGATCAGGCCAATAGGGTCGTAGATGGAAGAAAACAGAGACACAACCTTCCTCTTGGTGTTGACGTGTGAGTAGTCCTCTAACATCAGTCCTGAGGGGAGCTTGACGGCTAATGTGTCATCCGCGGTGTTCCAGTCCAGACCGAGGTAATCTTGGGGGCCCGTTTCGGTGAAGTCTCCCGAGATGGGGGCATTAGTGGTCCATTTGGCAAGGGGCATGTTGGCTTCCAGCATAATTTTTTCGATGGACTGTCTTTCGCTAAGGATGTCCGTGGGCGAGTCGTAGCAACGTTGAAAGTTGTCAACGTAGAAGCTTGTTTTAAGCTGTGAGGCAAGACTACTTGTTTGAGCATCCAGGTGGTGTTGGATTGTCTGGTTGAGCAAATATGGGCTCGAGGTGGCCCCAAACAGGACCACTTTGAAGCGGTACGCAACAACTTCGGACATAGCGGAGTCCTTAAAGAAAAGAAACCGACAGTAATCACAGTGTTCCTGAGCGATCTCAATCCGCAGGAAAGCCTTAGAGATGTCTGCCGTAAACCAAATGGCTTTTCCCTAAATCGGAGGATCATGGACTGAATTTTTGAGGCCAAGTTTGGGCCGGTGTACAAGGATTCGTTTAGAGACCTTGAATTTGGTCCCGATTTAGCCGAGGCATTGAATACTATGCGCATTGGTGTGGAGGTGGAATTTTTGAGGACAGGATAATGGGGTAGGTAGTGCATTTGTCCGTCATTATGAGGTTCTAGCTCCACTGGCTCGATAAAGCCCTCCTTTATGTACTCGTCAAGGATGGCTTGGTACTTGATGAATAACTGAGGGTCCTTACATTTTTTAAGGGACATCAGCTGGGCAAAAGCCCTACCAAAATTTATCTCTGGTCGGCTATCACTCTTGAAGGGTAGTTCCACTGTGTATCTTCTGTTTACGTACCGTGTAGTACGCTTGAAGAGATCAACGGCCTGTGCCTCAAGATGGCTGAAGGGTTCATTGTTTATGCCCACAGCATCGAGTTTCCAAAGATTCTCAACGGGGGGCTCTACTCCCACAGGGTCTGTTACGCTGATGCGGTTTAGTGTGAGCGACAGACTATCAACCTCTGGGGGTTCTGTCCCTTCTCGTGACCAATCTGGCAGCTCTCCCCAAACCACATATCCACCTGGTGTACTGAACAAGTTGACACCCTTGATGTTGTGAGTGCGTTTCAGGAGTCGGGGAAGGTAATCGGCTCCGAGGATGATCTCTATGCCAGTGGCATTGTCATCTGACTGCCTGTCTGCAAGATGTAGACCACTAGCCTCTAGAGTGCAAACTGCATGGGTATATCCAGGCGTCCTTATGTTCTTCCCCACGTTCGGGTTGACAATGGCAACGACCTTATGCTTGCGGCGACCAATTTTCAAATTGAACTGCACCAAGTCTGAACACTGAGGTGGTTCGTCCATGTTGAACGAGTTAAGTCGGAACACGATTTTTCCGACAGGAGCAAGGTTCAGTGACTTGACTACGTTGGGATGAACAAACGTGCGTTGGGCACCACAATCCAGGAAAACTCGGGTGGTGTGTTTAAGTTTTCCATTAATTAGATCGCCAATGAAGGTGGGTAGAACAGCAGGGTTTATTTCGTTATCCTGGTTGGTTTGCTCAGTCTCACTCGAGGCTATCTGATTAAGTTGAACAGAAGGTGGGTCTGTTCTTGGCCCATCAGGTTGGTGACCCACGGTCGAGATGTTAGGGCAGAGAGGCAATTTGTGGCTACGTTAGCAGTTCTGGCATGTAACATGGGCAGTGCAATCACGGGTAAAATGTTGCGTCGAAAAACATTTAGTGCAACAGCCTAGTTGGTTCAACCGCATTATTCGACTATTTGAATCGGGGAACCGGGGGCATTTTGTTGATGAGTGACCATTGTGGTCACAGAAAACACAATTGTACCGAACAGGGTTACCTGTTGGTGGGGGAGCTCTGGCCAGCTCCGGTGCACGCTTCTGAGTGGGTTTTGCTGGGTTTTGGGTTGGTGTGGATGGTGTCTTCGGCTTAAGGGCATCACTGGTTGCTCTATGGAAGGGCTTAGCCAATTTTGTAATTGAATTGCCGTTTACTCCAGAGTTAGAAGGTTTAACAGGAAGCCGGTCTTTGCTTGGCTCCGTCAACAGTTTGGCTAGCTCCTTTGTGCGTGCATGTTCGTATAGTTCGTCCTTCAACTCTTGCAAGGACACGGATGTGCTATTATAACGGCGATAAACTGTCTCCAAGAGAGTGGGGTTTAGCTTACTCAGGATGGCATGCTCCAACAGATCTTCGGATAAGGGGGCTTTGGTCACTTGCACGTATTCTTCCTAAGCATTGTTCCACTCCATCAGAAACCGTCTGAGGTCAGGGCCATCATCCGCCGGGGGACTCATACTAAAGAGCTTCTTACGCAGCAAATGACGGTCAAGATCAGGGGATTCATACTCCTGGACGAGGTTAGCGATGGTCCTCTCGTACAAACCCTCTGTCCAGATCCTGTTTCCAGCAAGACGTCGGGCTGGTCCTCTTAGGCACCGTAGAAGGATCTTGTACTTATCCGCTAGGGAATATTTGGGAGATTCGTGTATGGTTTGACGGAAAAGGCTCCACCAACCCGTCCAACGTTCCCTACGACCTTCAAAAATGGGGGGATCAGGCTCAGAGGCAACGGACACATAAACAGTCTGCGGGTTTGCGCCAGGTGTTTGATTCTTGGCTTGGTTGCCAGTGGACTTATGGAACACAATGCTACGGAAGGCCGTTTCAATTCGTTTTGCACAGTCAACCAGCATTGGGTAATTCGCCACCACGGTCGGATGTTTATAATGAGACCGCCAAAACTGTTTGTATTCATTGAGTTTGTCCCTGATGCCTCCGATGTGAACGCTAAAGTGATCCAACCCAGGGGACGACATGCGTAAAAGATCAACTGAACTTAGGCTATGGAGGGCCATATTTGCATCCTCACATAGAAATTTGAAATCGACCTCCTGTTGCTCAAGCCATGAGTTAAGTTCCATCAAGCTGAGAGCTTCAGCCTGAGGTTGTGGAGGGTTACCGAGATTAAGAATTGTTAAGACATTTTGGATGAAACCCTTGGATGTGCGGAGTTTGCAAATTTAAAGTTAAATAAATTCTTAAGATTTATGGGTATGTCTGAGGAATGGAAACTCACCCTACTCGTAAGGTTTGGGAAACTTGTGCGGCTATGTGTGCACAAGAAGTGACCATGGATTGGTTAAATGCACAATGAAAAAGTGTGGTAAATGGCAATGACAGTTTACAACTATACAGTATAGGCTAGCACCAAAATGACAAAAGTAAATAGAACTTAGATAGTCGCAAAAAATTACTCAATGTGACTTGTAGCACATGGAAATCGCAAAACAATTTAAACACCACTCGCGCTAAGGCTAAACTTGAAATTACCTCATGCAAAGGATAACTAAATATCACTCACAACAGAGGACATTACATAAAGCTTTCCTCACACAGAGGTCAAACGTAAAAGTTTCTCACAAAAAGGACAAAAGTGCAAAATTACACTAAGGCTGAGGGTAAAATTATTGACGCACAGGTCAAGTGGTAATCACAAGTAAACTAAGATACGCTACACATGGGTAAGACGACCTTTAACAAACTTTTAAGTGACTACGTGAAATTGTAGACTTAGCAATATCGCGCTAAAAGTTCTGTGACCAAGGACACGGGGTTAAGCTTACAAGAGGGGTTAGTAAGAAAATTACAGCACTTGCACAAAGGATGGTAAACCGAGGTACAAAATTGTGGAAAAAAGTAGATTCGCAAATTAAGTCGAACAGAGCAAAATGAACGGTGCTCGCCTGGAGCAGTAAACAATGAAGTCTGAACAACGAAAGTGATATACCTTAGTTCCAGTGTCTCGGAACTTTATGGTTAAATGCCAAAATTAGGTGAACAGATCATATGAACCGACGGGCATAGAACTACGCAAGTTAATAGTAAAACATGCTGCATGCAACCTAAATCGATGACCTGAACATATATAGTTCTGTCGTCTCAGAACTCATAAATAAACCTGGTTACACTGTCTTCCTTAAGCGTGTGTCAAATACTATAAAATTACAAAACTCTTCTCTCGTTCCAACTCAAGTCTGGGCATTACACTTTCTACAATGTGGCTGGTGCATGTGGGTAAGTGTGGTATAGCGAGGTATTTATTGCTTAATCAAGCTAGGTTACGTTAATTTAATTACCCAAAAGTCAAAGGTGAGAGATCCGGTTCGAAGGACCACTCGTGTGGAGAATTTTTATCTGAATGCTTGAGTGGGAACTTAGTCCAGGAAAGTCTCCCTACGGCAATTACCCAAAGCTCAACAGGGGAGGATAATGAGCACTTACTCTCGGGACACAAACGCCCTGCTAATACTTTACTGCCATAGTTCACTAACCTTTCACTCTTAAATACAAAAGGAGGCAATTTTACTGCCCAGAGGCCGGAGAACTCCACACGTTAATTTGGAAATAGTTTATGGCCTACTCTAGCTTTGTCAGGGCTAGAGTCATCTCACTCTAAGGCTCTGTTTCGACTCCGTCCCAGTGACCCCAGTGAGATGCTGTACAGGTATCTTACGTTAATGCAATTAGACAATTAAATAGGGGTGAACAGTGGAGTATAAAAGTATAAAGTAAAGTTAAATGGGGATCTTCACCTTCAAAGCACTAAGTTAAAGAGCGCACACTCGCCAA
>NC_090758.1:32533559-32541059 GCF_036898095.1 Palaemon carinicauda | reverse complement strand
AAGGTGGAATGAAGGTGTGAAGATAAAAGTTGGAAAGAAAAAGGAGGCATTTTAAGAAAGCGTGCAGAATAATAGTGTAGGGAAGTATGACAGATAGAGACAGAAAAATGTGGACGTAAAATGTAAGGTAGCTGAGGCAAAGAACATATATATATATATATATATATATATATATATATATATATATATATATATATATATATATATATATATATATATATATATATATATATATATATATATATATATATATATATATATATATATATATATATATATATGTATATATACATATGTAACGGATTTTGAGCGAAGCGAAAAATCTATTTTTGGGTGAGATGGCCATGTCATCCTGATGGAAGTTCCTATAGGGTAGTTTCCTAGGGTATATTACAACTACGGCGATATTCCCAGAGAATTTACCTTAAGGTACCAGAATTCTAACTCCTGGAGCGAATATCCCTCCTGAAAGGGATATCGCGACATATCAGAGGACATATTCTTGACACGCCACATGGCAATCTGCATCCCGAACAGAGATTTCGTCTCACAGGGGGCAATTGGCAAGAAACGAATTCGGGAAAGAAAAAGGGGGAGCCGCTCCCAAGGCTCCCTATCTCCCGATTCGTAAGCGTGCCTGGCGCCAATCCTGGCGCCATCTGTATTCCTTGTAGCGTACACGAGGTGCTACAGATACTGTATGTAGGGAGGGGTCCTACAGCCCTTTCTTAGAAAGGCAAGGGTGGGTCCATCAGGACGACATGGCCATCTCACCCAAAAATAGATTTTTCGCTTCGCTCAAAATCCGTTTTTTGGGCTCAAGCCATGTCGTCCTGATGGAAGTATACCAGAGCATTACTGTATCTGTGGATTCTCAGAACGTGCCGTACTCCCCGGATGTAATTTTTCCCCGGTCGACTAGACCTAGAGACCTAAGATGTTACCGTTATACATCTTTTCAACTAACTATAAACCATGTTAGAGCTTCCTGCCCCCTACAGGGAAGAGTCCTACTAGACTCTGGAAAAGTCTCGAAGAGTACATATACCTATGTATGAATACCAGGCAAGCTAATATAGTGGTCTCGCCCTATATTAAGTAAAGCATAGTTTGTAAAGAACCACTGCGTCAATATGAAATATCGACTAGTTCTCCGCACAATACTTGTATTGGACAAAGGTTTATATCCGCATAGGAGGAAACTAGTAAAACCGCAATCGTCCCCTTATGGGACGGGGTCCTCCCGTTAAGGGAAAGCATAAACCAATGCAACATAGCTTGCATAAAGGAACAATTCTATTAGAATTATCCCAGATAAGGTACATAGAATGAATGCTCAATTATACCAATAAATTGACACAGGTGAAGAAGACGCAAGGTTCTCAAGAACAAGTTCATTGACAGACAATAAACAGACAGGTTAACCACAATTATATATATATATATATATATATATATATATATATATATATATATATATATATATATATATATATATATATATATATATATATATATATATATATATATATATATATATATATATATATATATATATATATATATATATATATAAGAAGAGGATAACCCAAAACTTTAAGCATAAGTATGATAATAAACAGAACTTGTTTATCTGAAAGAAAACACATTAAATGCCACTTTTAAGATACCGAGGTATCAAAGTCATAAAAGTCTGTATTACAAATCAATGACATTAGCGTTAGAAACGCTCGGCACACATGTCTGCACTTATGCTAGGTTCACCTTTGGAAATGGAACAGTCTACATGGGCAACTCAGTGCCTTCACTTAGTTTGTAGTACGGTATGTAACTACACACTCACCCTGGAATTAATCGTCCCAATTAAAACCACTGTTCCTCGCAGAGTTAAACAGTAGGGTTAACGACGCGACCCACTGCTACCACAGATCTCTTTAGTTCCTCTACTTGCTTCGCATAGTGGCGAAAGGACACTCTGGAAGACTTCCAGCCAGTGTATGAACGGAGATGTTCAAAATCCATACAATTAAAGAAATTTAAGGATGAGGCAACTTTCCTCGGATCGTGACCTGCGGGTGTACTGTCAGGATCCGCTCTGCGAATAAAATATGTGATTTTCACTCTGAGTTGATTCAGAGATAAATTTGAGCCTGATGTTTTTCCCCAGAATAGTTGACCACCCTTGAAGTCTGAAGTTCTATGAAGATAGACCTTTAGGCATTCTACTGGACATAGAGATGCATCTTCTTTCAAAGGGCAGATTCTCCAGGGACCCCACCTGTTGGTGGGTAACTCATTCTTGGCGAGAAACGTAGGATCCGGAAACAGGTTCAGTTCTCCCCCATCCAGGAACTGAACACGACCTGCCTCTCTCGAGAGGGCTACTATCTCACTAACCCTGGCCCCGGACGCGAGTGCAAATAGGAAAATAACTTTTTGTGTCAAATCCTTTAGCGCACACTCTTCATTGCACAACAGAGAAGCGAAATGAAGAACTTTGTCTAAAGACCATGAAATGGCCTTTGGAGGTGCTGAAGGTCTGAGCCTAGCGCAGGCTTTCGGAACTTTATTAAAGAACTCGTTACCTAGGTCGACCTGGAAGGCATATAGAATGGGTCTTGTCAAAGCAGACTTACACGATGAAATCGTGTTAGCTGCCAATCCTTGACCATGGAGGTGGATGAAGAAAGATAAGCAGAAGTCTGTAGAGATCTCCTGCGGATTCTTCGCCTTGACAAAGGCCACCCATTTTCTCCAAGATGACTCATATTGCCTTCTAGTAGATTTGCACTTATATTCCTCTAGGAAGTCTATGCTGGCTTTCGAAATCCCGAAACGCTTTCTCACCGCTAGGGAGAGAAAATCATGAGCTGCAGGGTCCGGGTTTTCTGTAATGAAGCGCAGACAGTCGACTTCTGGACTCGCTGGGTCAGAACTGGATCTGGTAGCGGTACAAACTTCAGCTGTAGTTCTAATGCCAGGGGGAACCACACGCTGTTCGGCCACTTGTGGGCTACTATTGCCGCTACCCCCCTTGAAGGATCTCAGTTTGTTGAGGACCCTCAACAGAAGGTTGTGAGGAGGGAACAGATAAATCCTGGACCCTCTGTTCCAGTTGAGGGACATCATGTCCACTGCTTCCGCTAAGGGGTCCTCGTACGGGGACACGTACAGGGGCAACTTCTTGTTGTCTTTCGTCGCAAAGAGGTCTATCTGCAGTTCTGGGACTTGATTCAGAATGAAGGAGAATGATCCTGCGTCTAAGGATCATTCCAACTCTATCGGTGTGAACCAGGATAGAGCGTCCACTGTCACATTGCGGACTCCTTGAAGGTGAACTGCCGACAGGTACCACTTCTTCTTTTCCGCAAATCGGAAGATGGCTAACATCACCAGGTTGAGAGGTGGTGACCTCGATCATTGTTGATTCAAGCATCTCACAACTACCTCGCTGTCTATCACCAACCTTATGTGAATCGAGTGACGCGGGGAAACTTTCTTTAAGGTAAGGAGCACTGCCATAGCTTCTAGAAAGTTTATGTGAAAGGTCTTGAATAGCTTGGACCAAGTCCCCTGGACTTTTTTCCGATGAGAGTGACCTCCCCATCCCTCCTTCGAGGTGTCTGAGTGAATCGTCACCGACGGGGGAGGTGGCTGAAGAAGAACCGACTTCTTTAGATGTCTGGCTTGGGACCAAGTCCTGAGAAGAATACGTAGCCGAAGCAGAACTGGTCTTCTCAGATCTCTTCGCACGATTGATACATAACTTCTCCAAACTCCGGTTGCATCCTTTAGCTGTGCTCTTAGCACTGGGTCTGTCACCGAAGCAAACTGGAGAGAGCTCAGTACCCTCTCTTGTTCGCGTCTTGATATCCTTTCGGAATCTAAAAGTCTCTTGACAGAACCAGCTATCTCCTTCCTTTTCTTCGCCGGGATGGAGAAACGGTGTGACAAAAGGTCCCAGTGGATTCCCAGCCACTGCAACTTTTGAGATGGAGAAAGTCGAGACTTTTATCTGTTGATCTTGAAACCTAGGTACTGTAGGAACTAGATCACTTGACTGGAAGCTTGCAAGCATTCTGTCTCGGATGCTGCCCACACCAACCAGTCGTCCAGGTAGGCTACTACTTGAATTCCCTTTAGGTGTAATTGTTTGAGAGCTACGCTTCCAAGCTTCGTAAAAATCCTTGGGGCTATGCTTAGCCCGAATGGCATGGCTCTGAAGGCGTATAGTCTTCGTTGTAGCCTGAACCCTAGGTAGGGGGAGAGTCGACGGTTGATTGGAATGTGCCAATAGGCGTCTGACAAGTCTATAGAGACGGAATATGCCCTCTTGGGAAGTAAGGTCCTTATGTGTTGCAGTGTTAGCATCTTGAATTTGTAATACACTATGAACTTGTTGAGTGGCGACAAGTCCAGAATGACTCTGAGCTTTTCCGAGTCTTTCTTGGGAACACAAAACAGCCTCCCTTGGAATTTGATGGACTTCACCTTTCGGATTACATTTTTCTCCAACAGTTCTTGAACGTACTCCTCCAGAACGGGGGTGGAGTGTTGGAAAACCCGAAGGCCCGGGGGTGGAGTGCTGTACCAGCTCCAGCCCAGTCCATTCTTGAGTAGGCTGTGGGCCCAGGGATCGAAGGTCCACCGATCCCGAAATTTCAGAAGTCTCCCTCCTACCGGTATCATCCCACTTGGACTGCCGTCCCGAGGTCTTGCCTCCCTGACCACGACCACCCCTGAATCCCCTTCCCCTTGAGGGGCGCCCAAACGAGCCTCTGGCTGCCCCTCTAGGGTTTGCTCGAAAGGAAGTAGACTGCCCTTCGAACGATGGGGTGAATGCCGTGGACTGTGTCGACACGGCCTGGGGTACCCACTGAAAAGTGGTCAGGGTTTGTGCCATGATCTGGGGCACTGGAGGCAATGGCAATTGCAGTTGCTGTTGCTGTCTAAAAGGCTTGGCTGGCCGAGACGGTAGCCTAGTCCTCATAGTCTTCCTCTTTGGTTGAGGACCTTCATCCGGGGAAGACTTTCTTTTGATAGCCAGGCCCCACTTCTGGAGAAGGTTTCTATTCTCCAAGGCGGCCTTATCAACTACTTCTTTGACCAAATCGGTAGGGAAAAGGTCTTTGCCCCAAATGTTGGAGGAGATTAGTTTCCTTGGCTCGTGCCTCACCGTAGCCGAGGTGAACATGAACTCCCTACAAGCTCTCCTCGCCTTGACGAAGCCATAAAGGTCCTTCGTCACTGTGGCCAGATGAGTCTTGGCCACCACCATGAACATTTCATGGACCTTGGGGTCACTTGCCATCGTCTCAAGAGTAGTCTGAAGAGACATTGAGGCAGCCAGTCTTTCTTTTGTCTCGAACTCTCTGCAAGAGAAAATCAGACAGCTTAGGGAGGTCCTCGCCGAACTGACGTCCGGCGATATCAGCCTCCAACTTCCCAACTGAGAACGTAAGATGGACGTCCTTCCAGTCTTTGTGGTCCATAGGTAGGGCCAGCGACAAGGGTTTACACTCCTTCAGGGAGGGGCAAGGCTTGTCGGCCTCGACTGCTTTTAGTACAGCCGCAAACCCTTTCTGTAAAAAGGGTAAGGCTCTAGCAGGAGAGGACACAAAGGAAGGGAGCTTCTTGCTCAATGCAGCTACTTTTGAGTTAGAGAAGCCCCTCTCTTTCAACGAGGATGAAAGCAGAGCTTGAGCCTTAGTATGGTCCATCACTATGACCTCCTTCGGCTCTGTCTCCTCCTTTGAAGCTGGTTCCTTCCTCAGCCGGACACATGGTTTAGCATCTGAGCACAAGGGAAGGGCTTTCACATTGAGCCTTTTCTGGGGCCCATGTGATTCTGCAAGGCTCTGCATCCGCAGTTCCATTGCAGCCGCCTTCTCCTGATTCTCCTTCTGCATTTGTTGGATCATTCCAACAATAGAAGAGAGGGCCTGTCCCAGCTCTACTGGGAGACCGGCCGATGTTGAGGGAATAGGCTCCGGAATCTGAACCGGAGTAGCCGACACCTCGTCGACCTCTTCCTCTACGACGTCCGGGGCTTGAACTTCATCCTGGCCTTCTGCCAGGAGGTCTTCTTCCAAACGCTCGTCCACTTCAGACATCCTGTCATCTAACTGGATGTCTTGCATAGCGACCGCGACTTCAGCAAACACCTGGATCTGACTTTGGGGGATCTCCTCTTGAGGCTGGGGAATCACAGCATCAGCTGATGTCTTAGGGAAAAGATACGCCCTCATCTTCTCACTTGGAGGATAATGGCCAGAGGTGTTCTTTTGGAAGCTCCTTACCCAGGTACGAAGCTTCTCCCTTGCTGTATCCCTTGATTCCGCCGTCCTAGGGGAATCAAAGGCCTCAGTAATCAGGTTAGTGCACACAGTACTTACCTGAGGGTCCCAATACTGGAGATCATCCCTGGAGACAGCGCATGCTGCGTGTCTCCTACAAAACTCATGTCCGCAGAGATTCTTGCTGCGGACGTTGCAGAAAACATTTCCGCACTACGGAAGGTCCTCCTGTAAAGAGAAGAAATTTCCATGAGTATCAAGTGAACTATGTATCACTGGATATGCATAGTATAGCATAACAATTCAGAAAGGAAAGACACACACTTGTGTTTCTCTCACAACCAATTGTTGCAGCCTTCCAGATAATAAAATCAAATGGTTAATCTCTTCTAGAGTAACCAATGCAAAGTTTCCAGAGGAAACAAGTGGAGCTCACACCTAAGCAATGATTTTAAAATCCTGGATAATAGACAGGAAAGAACTCACTTTCCTATCTGTAGGGCAACAGCAAAGGACTTGTGCAAGAAAACACAAAAGTGTTAGAACACACAGTGCTGTACCAAAACCCATAACATAGTTTTCTTCTTACAGTATATGTTATATTGAAGAATACTGGTACAGTATAGGAGGTTACGTGCCGGCTGGCACACACCATGACTAGCTTTAAAGTATACTACTTAACAGCTATAAGGCGGCAGAACTCTGGTTCAAATGCATGTGCCGGCCGGCAGCAATTGCCGGCCGGCAACGACTGCCGGCCGGCAACTACACAATGTAGTACCCAGCTGCCGGCCACACTCTTGGTGACCGGCAGACAAGGGCTGACATTAGCCGGCCGGCAAAGGTACAGGACCGATGCCAGTCGGCAGCAAAAGAACCAGAGGACTACACCCGCCCGGCCTCATAGGCCGGCAGCCGGGTCGGGTACAGCACTAGAAGAAAATAGGATGGATGCCGGGATAAGAGTGTACACTACCTCCAAGCCCAGCAATACGAAAGATTGCATATAAGGAAGGGGAGAATCTAATTCAGGCTTCCTGACCAATGCCGTCTGGCTCTACAGGCAGGCATGGAAGAGGGACCAAGGGAGGTCCGGGCAGCACTCAAAATATAAGACCCTTGCCGGCCAGCAGCTCTGCCGGCCGGCAAGGGGCTGAATCAATCCCACATCCTAACCTATTCTAGGTCCAGATGTAGAACGACG
>NC_090758.1:32502419-32517419 GCF_036898095.1 Palaemon carinicauda | reverse complement strand
ATATGATCTTGTGAAAAGTAATGTCTTTAGTTTCTTCTTAAATTCAATTGCTCCCTTTAGGTCCTTCATTTCAGTTGGCAGTTTATTATAGTGTCTAGGCGCACAGTAGCTAAAAGCCCTTTCACCAAATTTACTATTTGTTCTTGGTTCAGATAGCCTATGTTTGTCACTCATGTGTCTTGTGTTAACATTTGTTTCTAGTTCTAGTTTATTCAGGCATTCTTTTAGATATTTTGGTTCATTTTGGTTCAGTATCTTAAACGTTAGTAAGAGTAGCTTGTATTCAATTCTCGCTTTTACCGGTAGCCAGTGTAATTTAATTAGTGCAGGGGTAATTCTTTCCCTATTGTGTAGTCCTTTTATTAATCTAGCGGCTCTGTTTTGTACTCTCTGAATTTTCTTCAGCTGATAATTTGGTAAGCCATAGAACAGTGAGTTGCAGTAATCAATTCTTGAAAATATGTAGTGATTAATGAGTATGGCCATAGATTTTTCATCTAAGTATTTACTAATAAATGCTATGTTTCTAATATGATAGTTACAATTTCTTACCATGTTATTTATATGTTCGTTCATTGTCAGTCTATCATCCATGATTACTCCAAGATTCCTGACAGATTTCTTTAGGTCAATGATCGATTGACCTATTTCAATTCTTTGGAAGCATTCGATTCTTTTTATATCTTTTTCATTTCCAAAAATAATACATTCACTTTTGTCTTCATTGAGCTTGAGCTTTTTTGTTAACATCCAAGCCTTAATGTCATTCATTATTCCATGTATCTTTCTTTTAGCTTCATCAACTGATTCTATTGGGAAATAGAATTGTGTATCATCAGCGTATATTTTAAACTTAACTCTGTGAGTTTCAAGTATATTTGCCAGTTCAATCGTGTAAATTTCAAACAGGAGAGGACCTAGTACACTGCCTTGAGGCACCCCTTTGGTTAATTTTCTTGTCTCAGATTCAACATTTGATATTACTACTTTAACTTTGCGGTTTTCAAGATAACTCACAAACCAGTCGTGTGCTCGTTCTACGATACCCACAGCTTTAAGGTCTTTCATCAGATATGTATGTTCTACAGTATCAAATGCTGCACTTAGATCAAGCATTACAAGAATGCAACACTTGCCATTTGTTATAATTTCTGTTATGTCATTTTTTATCGCTAACACTGTTGTTTCTGTGGAGTAATTTTCTCTGTATGCAGATTGATCATCAGGTATGGCATTAGATTTTTTCAGATATTTCCAGGTTTGTCCGTGTACAGCAGTTTCAATAATTTTCGAAAAATATGACAGATTTGATATTGGCCTATATGAACTTAAATTGTCCGCATCACCTTTTCCTTTATACACAGGCTTGATACATGCAACTTTTTCACAATCAGGGAAAACTGCCTGTGTTAGTCTCATATTTACCATGTTTCGGTAGGTCTCTTGTAGTCTGATGAAATTTTCTGCATATTTTACATCATTAATTGGAAATGGATAATTTCCGCAGTAGGTTTTTTTCACTTTCTTTATTATTCTCATATAATCACTCTGACTTAACTCTTTGAATACCCTTAGCTTATTTACACCTGTTGCTGATGTATTCCTTCGCTCTGTTGTGCTGATGTTGTGAAAACTGGAGCAGGTTTGATTTATTTTTTCCTCAAAATAATCAATAAAATCATTTGCTAGGCATTTAGAATCATTAGTTATGTCAGGCAACACTATTTCTGTCTTTAGACCTAATAGTTTCTTTAGGTTCTTATGTATTTTCCGTGGGTCATTTTCATTGCACACTTTTTTATAATAGGCCTTTTTTTTAACTAAGATAAGGTAATTGTAGCGATTTCTAGCTGCTTTGTAATGTTGCTAGTTTTCATTACTTTAATTTTTTTTCCATTTATCCTCCATTTTTCTTTTTCTTTTTTTCTCTTCGTGTAATTCATTATCAAACCAGTTCGATTTTTCTTTAATTGTGATTATTTTTGTTATTTCCGGGCACCTATTATTATAATTAGGGGCAAGTATAGTTTTACTTCTATCAGTAATGCAGTTTATACATGATTGTCTCTCTACGAGGGTGTGATTCTCTTCACAGTTACAGACTGGTGATATCCCTTTTATATCCTCTAGGCTTTGTTCAATGAACTCTTTTGGATCAAAGTTAGTCTTAATTCTGTATGTGATTTCCTTCTGTATTGCATTATTTTTTCTAACGTCTATTTCAAAAGACATCAACTTATGCATTGGGAATATAGAGCAGTCAGGTTCAATCTCCATATTTAGTATGATGTTGTTGTTTTTGTTTACTATAACTAGATCTAGTATATGATTAGACTGAGCTGTTGGTTCAGACACTATGTTTTCAAGGTCGTGGTTTTCAATCAATTCTCTAAATTCATTGACATATGCGTCTACTCTGTTATCAAGATGTAGGTTGATATCACCACATATAACTATATTTCGATTGTCATTCAATGTATCTAGTAAGTTATTAAATTCATCTAGAAACATTCTTTTGCTTTTGCTCGGTGGTCTATAGAGTATAACTATTTGTAGATTTACATTTCGAGATAAAATTTTAATATTCATATATTCAAATGAATTAACTATGAGATGATTTCTCACTGTAACTTTGTATGATTTCTTAATTAAGATTCCAATGCCACCACCTTTTTGTTTTCTCTTGGTTCATGATAAAAGTTATAAGATTTAGGTGTCATTTCATTTATTTTCGATCTGTCACTCACATTACCACTCAACCAAGTTTCAGTTAATAAGCAAATATCCACATCTTGATCACTTACGACTTCCTTAATGATATGAGTTTTATTGCCAATGGATTGTATATTTATTAGATTACATAATATTTTCTTAATCGAAGCCATGGTCAGTATTGTTTCTGGCTCTTATTATTTCTTGTTTATAAACTTCACAGTTTGCTTTGTCATAGTATTTATGTTCTGTGTCATCATAGTTCTTTCTCACACAATTTATGCATTTAACTTCAACAACATTGCAATGACCCGCTTTATGTTCTCTCGCGCACTTGGGGCACGACTGTTTATTCTTGCAATTTGCTGCACTATGCCCAAATTCCTGGCATTTGTAACACTGGTAGGGCATGTAATGATCATAAACATTACATATTCTAAATGTGGTACTAAGTTTATCTCCATTTTCATAGATTGCTTTACGTATCTTAGGTGTACATTTTATAATATAGTGTTTATGTTTATCCATTCTTGAATTTTCTTGCATTATGATAGTCAGATCATCGTTTTCTACAATGTATCTATTTAGCCACTGGTTCTTAAGCTTCAGACTTTGAATAATATCATCATCATCTTCTGGTACATTAGTAAGTTTTATCTTCGGTTTAAGTTTTCTTTTTTCAGTAACAGTGATCTTGTTTACATTTCCTTGTTCCAATTCTGATTTTGCCTGCTCCAGGTTCTGTTTATCTGCAAATTTTATGATCAGGTGGCCATCTTTTGTTTCAGCAGTACTTTCAACTTGGGCTTTTAATTTGGTCATAATTGTTTTCTTATTATTAACTGCTGACACCTCGTCAGTTGATTTTACAATCAATGTTTTCTTTGATTTCAGCTTTTCAGCATATGTACCAGTTAAATGCTTCCTATCTATGTCATCTTCATTCCTTTTCTTTTCATTTTTTAATTCTTTCATTTCATTTCTTAATTCTTGCATCTCATCTCTTGTTTCTTGCACTTTATTTCTCATTTCTGTCATGCAATCCTTCATTTCTTCCATTTTATTCATCAAGACCTGAACCAAATGATGGGACATTACGACTTCTTCATCCAATACTTTTCTTTGTATGTTTGCTGCATCCTCATTGAACTTATCAGTGCAATTTCTACATATGTAATAAATATGTTCGTTACACAATAGTCTTCTGTTCGCTTGTGATAAATTTTCTATTAATCCAGAACATTCGTTTTCAATATGATACCATTTTTGACATCTATTACAACAAATTCCCTCATTGGCAACGACAGTCTTGCAGTGCTCACATAGTTCAGTGTCATCAGATTCCACAGTGACCAACGATCCATTCGCTGATTCATCATTTCTTCCACAGGCACCTTCCTCCATGTTGTCACTATCATATACTGGTGTATTCTTCATTATCTGTAGAAATTCATTTGTTTCATCTTCAACTGATTTTCCTGTTTCAGTCTTTTCATGAGGTTTCCTTATAATTTTTTTAATGGCTCCTAACATTTTTGTAGTTTACACTATATTTAAGTCCAAATGGGTCGGGAAAACCATAATTGGTAACTTTTACC
This sequence comes from Palaemon carinicauda, assembly GCF_036898095.1. Taxonomy (NCBI): domain Eukaryota; kingdom Metazoa; phylum Arthropoda; class Malacostraca; order Decapoda; family Palaemonidae; genus Palaemon; species Palaemon carinicauda. The sequence goes on along the minus strand of NC_090758.1, from coordinate 32,513,109 downwards.
TGTGTCCCAGTTGTAATCAACTATTAATTTGTAATTTTGCACTATTTAGTATTCCAATGACGTTGATTCCAATTTACATAACTTAATGATGTTGGAAATTATTACTTAAAGATTTTCACTTTTAACTTGCAACTATTGTTGTTAAATTTCAACAGAGCACTTCTTCAGCACGTCCTCACTCCACCGAATCAAGAACTATATCAAGATATATATATATATATATATATATATATATATATATATATATATATATATATATATATGTATATATATATATATATATATATACATATATATATATATATATATATATATATATATATATATATATATATATATATATACATATATATACATGTATATATATATATATTTATACTTATACTTATATATATATATATATATATATATATATATCTTTATTTATATTTATATATATATATATATATATATATATATATATATATATATATATATATATATGTGTGTGTATAAATTAAATATATATATATATATATATATATATATATATATATATATATGTGTGTGTGTGTGTGTGATTGTGTATATATAAATTAAATATATATATATATATATATATATATATATATATATATATATATATATATATATATATATATATATATTCATTTATTTATTTATTTATTTATATATATGATTATTTAACAAAAATAGTCAACTTAAAATAATAAATCAATTACTAATTTGTGTTCACCGTGTATGTAATCGCCGCTAAAATAGGAGGTTCTACCACCGGCAGGACTCACCAATTGGCAAAACTCATTATCAAAAGCGAGTTATTTAATTAATTCGGTCAAGCATTACGGAGTATCATGGCTCCTGTATGAATTGAAAATAGATAATTTAACACCGATTTGAATTGCAAACGGCGGAAATTCGCTGAATCCGTTTGCTGTACGAGGAGCGACAACCGGTGAGGTGGATAACTGTTGTTGGATTCAAGCGGAAGTTAGTCAGGAGTGGGCTTATTCTAGTAATGGTTTTTGGATTGGCGTGATTCGAACTTGGGTGCGTTGAGATATCTCGGTGCAATAGAAGGGTTTTACGATGATGTCAGGTTCTTCTAGAGTAGCTAGGTTAGGCAAAATCAAAGATATATGGTGGTTTGATTCTTGCGATTCGAACTTGGGTACGTTGAGATATCTTGGTGCAAAAACGGTTTTTATACGATGACGTCCGGTTCCTCTTGTGTAGCTACTTAGGTTAATTGAGAATTGTGTAGTGGTTAGATTGGTACGATTAGAACTTGGGTACACTGAGCTTTAAACTATGACATGAAGTTCTGCTGACGTAGGTGAGTTGAGAAATACCTGAGAATATTGGATGAGATTAGATTCTTATGAGTGGGTATATCTTGAATGAATATACATTATATCTATAAGAAAAGACCAGTTTTATCCGATGAGATGGAAGTCTACTGACAGATTAGGACATAAATGATTTAATGAATAACTGAGCCTAAATAGATTCGATTTTTAGAATCTTTATAACTTAACTGAATTGAGTAATAGTTTAGGAAAATACAGTAGGTTATATTGATCGCATTTTTTAACTTTGCAGAGATATAAGCAAGAAAAATGAGGTTCTTAGCCATATTGTATAAGGTTCTATTGGGGGGTAATCTAATATTTATTATTTGGTTATTATATTAACTAATTGGTGTTCACTTCGATAAGATCATATAAAAAATCTGAACTACAATATGATAAACTTTGACAAAGATATTCCTAGCTTAAAGGAGTTAGTGGATATATTATTTACTATATTAACGATCTACTGACAAATCCTTAATCATTTAAAATCTAACTGTAAAATTATATTATATTTAAAAAGGTTGGCTGGTGTCACACTTTAACTTTAATGAGTTGGAAAAGCATTAAGAATAATATGTATTTTCAGGACTGAAGACGTTCATACATTAATATTAAACCTCCGTGATTATCTGGAATTAGTGGTTAATCAATTCACATGAAATACACATATTAAACCATTTCACGAATCGTAATCACAAATATGTAATTAGGTTGGGATTATTCAATTAAATTTCTTGAAATAGTGATCAGAAATTTGGTTTTGCGGATGTGTGTCTTTGTGTGTTTAAGAGAGAGAGAGAGAGAGAGAGAGAGAGAGAGAGAGAGAGAGAGAGAGAGAGAGAGAGAGAGAGAGAGAGAGAGAGAGAGAGATACATATATATTTTGCTTACTTTACTTGTTTTGGGTTTAAATCCAACCCTCCACTGAAGTCGAGTGAACTACTTCTCGGGCGGGTCCATATTAATCATCTAACGAAATATTTTCATTATAACTTATACAATTCTTTGATTGTAGCATCTTCCAAATCATATGATCTTGTGAAAAGTAATGTCTTTAGTTTCTTCTTAAATTCAATTGCTCCCTTTAGGTCCTTCATTTCAGTTGGCAGTTTATTATAGTGTCTAGGCGCACAGTAGCTAAAAGCCCTTTCACCAAATTTACTATTTGTTCTTGGTTCAGATAGCCTATGTTTGTCACTCATGTGTCTTGTGTTAACATTTGTTTCTAGTTCTAGTTTATTCAGGCATTCTTTTAGATATTTTGGTTCATTTTGGTTCAGTATCTTAAACGTTAGTAAGAGTAGCTTGTATTCAATTCTCGCTTTTACCGGTAGCCAGTGTAATTTAATTAGTGCAGGGGTAATTCTTTCCCTATTGTGTAGTCCTTTTATTAATCTAGCGGCTCTGTTTTGTACTCTCTGAATTTTCTTCAGCTGATAATTTGGTAAGCCATAGAACAGTGAGTTGCAGTAATCAATTCTTGAAAATATGTAGTGATTAATGAGTATGGCCATAGATTTTTCATCTAAGTATTTACTAATAAATGCTATGTTTCTAATATGATAGTTACAATTTCTTACCATGTTATTTATATGTTCGTTCATTGTCAGTCTATCATCCATGATTATTCCAAGATTCCTGACAGATTTCTTTAGGTCAATGATCGATTGACCTATTTCAATTCTTTGGAAGCATTCGATTCTTTTTATATCTTTTTCATTTCCAAAAATAATACATTCACTTTTGTCTTCATTGAGCTTGAGCTTTTTTGTTAACATCCAAGCCTTAATGTCATTCATTATTCCATGTATCTTTCTTTTAGCTTCATCAACTGATTCTATTGGGAAATAGAATTGTGTATCATCAGCGTATATTTTAAACTTAACTCTGTGAGTTTCAAGTATATTTGCCAGTTCAATCGTGTAAATTTCAAACAGGAGAGGACCTAGTACACTGCCTTGAGGCACCCCTTTGGTTAATTTTCTTGTCTCAGATTCAACATTTGATATTACTACTTTAACTTTGCGGTTTTCAAGATAACTCACAAACCAGTCGTGTGCTCGTTCTACGATACCCACAGCTTTAAGGTCTTTCATCAGATATGTATGTTCTACAGTATCAAATGCTGCACTTAGATCAAGCATTACAAGAATGCAACACTTGCCATTTGTTATAATTTCTGTTATGTCATTTTTTATCGCTAACACTGTTGTTTCTGTGGAGTAATTTTCTCTGTATGCAGATTGATCATCAGGTATGGCATTAGATTTTTTCAGATATTTCCAGGTTTGTCCGTGTACAGCAGTTTCAATAATTTTCGAAAAATATGACAGATTTGATATTGGCCTATATGAACTTAAATTGTCCGCATCACCTTTTCCTTTATACACAGGCTTGATACATGCAACTTTTTCACAATCAGGGAAAACTGCCTGTGTTAGTCTCATATTTACCATGTTTCGGTAGGTCTCTTGTAGTCTGATGAAATTTTCTGCATATTTTACATCATTAATTGGAAATGGATAATTTCCGCAGTAGGTTTTTTTCACTTTCTTTATTATTCTCATATAATCACTCTGACTTAACTCTTTGAATACCCTTAGCTTATTTACACCTGTTGCTGATGTATTCCTTCGCTCTGTTGTGCTGATGTTGTGAAAACTGGAGCAGGTTTGATTTATTTTTTCCTCAAAATAATCAATAAAATCATTTGCTAGGCATTTAGAATCATTAGTTATGTCAGGCAACACTATTTCTGTCTTTAGACCTAATAGTTTCTTTAGGTTCTTATGTATTTTCCGTGGGTCATTTTCATTGCACACTTTTTTATAATAGGCCTTTTTTTTAACTAAGATAAGGTAATTGTAGCGATTTCTAGCTGCTTTGTAATGTTGCTAGTTTTCATTACTTTAATTTTTTTTCCATTTATCCTCCATTTTTCTTTTTCTTTTTTTCTCTTCGTGTAATTCATTATCAAACCAGTTCGATTTTTCTTTAATTGTGATTATTTTTGTTATTTCCGGGCACCTATTATTATAATTAGGGGCAAGTATAGTTTTACTTCTATCAGTAATGCAGTTTATACATGATTGTCTCTCTACGAGGGTGTGATTCTCTTCACAGTTACAGACTGGTGATATCCCTTTTATATCCTCTAGGCTTTGTTCAATGAACTCTTTTGGATCAAAGTTAGTCTTAATTCTGTATGTGATTTCCTTCTGTATTGCATTATTTTTTCTAACGTCTATTTCAAAAGACATCAACTTATGCATTGGGAATATAGAGCAGTCAGGTTCAATCTCCATATTTAGTATGATGTTGTTGTTTTTGTTTACTATAACTAGATCTAGTATATGATTAGACTGAGCTGTTGGTTCAGACACTATGTTTTCAAGGTCGTGGTTTTCAATCAATTCTCTAAATTCATTGACATATGCGTCTACTCTGTTATCAAGATGTAGGTTGAAATCACCACATATAACTATATTTCGATTGTCATTCAATGTATCTAGTAAGTTATTAAATTCATCTAGAAACATTCTTTTGCTTTTGCTCGGTGGTCTATAGAGTATAACTATTTGTAGATTTACATTTCGAGATAAAATTTTAATATTCATATATTCAAATGAATTAACTATGAGATGATTTCTCACTGTAACTTTGTATGATTTCTTAATTAAGATTCCAATGCCACCACCTTTTTGTTTTCTCTTGGTTCATGATAAAAGTTATAAGATTTAGGTGTCATTTCATTTATTTTCGATCTGTCACTCACATTACCACTCAACCAAGTTTCAGTTAATAAGCAAATATCCACATCTTGATCACTTACGACTTCCTTAATGATATGAGTTTTATTGCCAATGGATTGTATATTTATTAGATTACATAATATTTTCTTAATCGAAGCCATGGTCAGTATTGTTTCTGGGCTCTTATTATTTCTTGTTTATAAACTTCACAGTTTGCTTTGTCATAGGATTTATGTTCTGTGTCATCATAGTTCTTTCTCACACAATTTATGCATTTAACTTCAACAACATTGCAATGACCCGCTTTATGTTCTCTCGCGCACTTGGGGCACGACTGTTTATTCTTGCAATTTGCTGCACTATGCCCAAATTCCTGGCATTTGTAACACTGGTAGGGCATGTAATGATCATAAACATTACATATTCTAAATGTGGGTACTAAGTTTATCTCCATTTTCATAGATTGCTTTACGTATCTTAGGTGTACATTTTATAATATAGTGTTTATGTTTATCCATTCCTTGAATTTTCTTGCATTATGATAGTCAGATCATCGTTTTCTACAATGTATCTATTTAGCCACTGGTTCTTAAGCTTCAGACTTTGAATAATATCATCATCATCTTCTGGTACATTAGTAAGTTTTATCTTCGGTTTAAGTTTTCTTTTTTCAGTAACAGTGATCTTGTTTACATTTCCTTGTTCCAATTCTGATTTTGCCTGCTCCAGGTTCTGTTTATCTGCAAATTTTATGATCAGGTGGCCATCTTTTGTTTCAGCAGTACTTTCAACTTGGGCTTTTAATTTGGTCATAATTGTTTTCTTATTATTAACTGCTGACACCTCGTCAGTTGATTTTACAATCAATGTTTTCTTTGATTTCAGCTTTTCAGCATATGTACCAGTTAAATGCTTCCTATCTATGTCATCTTCATTCCTTTTCTTTTCATTTTTTAATTCTTTCATTTCATTTCTTAATTCTTGCATCTCATCTCTTGTTTCTTGCACTTTATTTCTCATTTCTGTCATGCAATCCTTCATTTCTTCCATTTTATTCATCAAGACCTGAACCAAATGATGGGACATTACGACTTCTTCATCCAATACTTTTCTTTGTATGTTTGCTGCATCCTCATTGAACTTATCAGTGCAATTTCTACATATGTAATAAATATGTTCGTTACACAATAGTCTTCTGTTCGCTTGTGATAAATTTTCTATTAATCCAGAACATTCGTTTTCAATATGATACCATTTTTGACATCTATTACAACAAATTCCCTCATTGGCAACGACAGTCTTGCAGTGCTCACATAGTTCAGTGTCATCAGATTCCACAGTGACCAACGATCCATTCGCTGATTCATCATTTCTTCCACAGGCACCTTCCTCCATGTTGTCACTATCATATACTGGTGTATTCTTCATTATCTGTAGAAATTCATTTGTTTCATCTTCAACTGATTTTCCTGTTTCAGTCTTTTCATGAGGTTTCCTTATAATTTTTTTAATGGCTCCTAACATTTTTGTAGTTTACACTATATTTAAGTCCAAATGGGTCGGGAAAACCATAATTGGTAACTTTACCTGTGTCCCAGTTGTAATCAACTATTAATTTGTAATTTTGCACTATTTAGTATTCCAATGACGTTGATTCCAATTTACATAACTTAATGATGTTGGAAATTATTACTTAAAGATTTTCACTTTTAACTTGCAACTATTGTTGTTAAATTTCAACAGAGCACTTCTTCAGCACGTCCTCACTCCACCGAATCAAGAACTATATCAAGATATATATATATATATATATATATATATGTATATATATATATATATATACATATATATATATATATATATATACATATATATACATGTATATATATATATATTTTATACTTATACTTATATATATATATATATATCTTTATTTATATTTATATATATATATATATATATGTGTGTGTATAAATTAAATATATATATATATATATATATGTGTGTGTGTGTGTGTGATTGTGTATATATAAATTAAATATATATATATATATATATATATATATATATTCATTTATTTATTTATTTATTTATATATATGATTATTTAACAAAAATAGTCAACTTAAAATAATAAATCAATTACTAATTTGTGTTCACCGTGTATGTAATCGCCGCTAAAATAGGAGGTTCTACCACCGGCAGGACTCACCAATTGGCAAAACTCATTATCAAAAGCGAGTTATTTAATTAATTCGGTCAAGCATTACGGAGTATCATGGCTCCTGTATGAATTGAAAATAGATAATTTAACACCGATTTGAATTGCAAACGGCGGAAATTCGCTGAATCCGTTTGCTGTACGAGGAGCGACAACCGGTGAGGTGGATAACTGTTGTTGGATTCAAGCGGAAGTTAGTCAGGAGTGGGCTTATTCTAGTAATGGTTTTTGGATTGGCGTGATTCGAACTTGGTGCGTTGAGATATCTCGGTGCAATAGAAGGGTTTTACGATGATGTCAGGTTCTTCTAGAGTAGCTGGTTAGGCAAAATCAAAGATATATGGTGGTTTGATTCTTGCGATTCGAACTTGGGTACGTTGAGATATCTTGGTGCAAAAACGGTTTTTATACGATGACGTCCGGTTCCTCTTGTGTAGCTACTTAGGTTAATTGAGAATTGTGTAGTGGTTAGATTGGTACGATTAGAACTTGGGTACACTGAGCTTTAAACTATGACATGAAGTTCTGCTGACGTAGGTGAGTTGAGAAATACCTGAGAATATTGGATGAGATTAGATTCTTATGAGTGGGTATATCTTGAATGAATATACATTATATCTATAAGAAAAGACCAGTTTTATCCGATGAGATGGAAGTCTACTGACAGATTAGGACATAAATGATTTAATGAATAACTGAGCCTAAATAGATTCGATTTTTAGAATCTTTATAACTTAACTGAATTGAGTAATAGTTTAGGAAAATACAGTAGGTTATATTGATCGCATTTTTTAACTTTGCAGAGATATAAGCAAGAAAAATGAGGTTCTTAGCCATATTGTATAAGGTTCTATTGGGGGTAATCTAATATTTATTATTTGGTTATTATATTAACTAATTGGTGTTCACTTCGATAAGATCATATAAAAAATCTGAACTACAATATGATAAACTTTGACAAAGATATTCCTAGCTTAAAGGAGTTAGTGGATATATTATTTACTATATTAACGATCTACTGACAAATCCTTAATCATTTAAAATCTAACTGTAAAATTATATTATATTTAAAAAGGTTGGCTGGTGTCACACTTTAACCTTTAATGAGTTGGAAAAGCATTAAGAATAATATGTATTTTCTGGACTGAAGACGTTCATACATTAATATTAAACCTCCGTGATTATCTGGAATTAGTTGGTTAATCAATTCACATGAAATACACATATTAAACCATTTCACGAATCGTAATCACAAATATGTAATTAGGTTGGGATTATTCAATTAAATTTCTTGAAATAGTGATCAGAAATTTGGTTTTGCGGATGTGTGTCTTGTGTGTTTAAGAGAGAGAGAGAGAGAGAGAGAGAGAGAGAGAGAGAGAGAGAGAGAGAGAGAGAGAGAGAGATACATATATATTTTGCTTACTTTACTTGTTTTGGGTTTAAATCCAACCCTCCACTGAAGTCGAGTGAACTACTTCTCGGGCGGGTCCATATTAATCATCTAACGAAATATTTCATTATAACTTATACAATTCTTTGATTGTAGCATCTTCCAAATCATATGATCTTGTGAAAAGTAATGTCTTTAGTTTCTTCTTAAATTCAATTGCTCCCTTTAGGTCCTTCATTTTCAGTTGGCAGTTTATTATAGTGTCTAGGCGCACAGTAGCTAAAAGCCCTTTCACCAAATTTACTATTTGTTCTTGGTTCAGATAGCCTATGTTTGTCACTCATGTGTCTTGTGTTAACATTTGTTTCTAGTTCTAGTTTATTCAGGCATTCTTTTAGATATTTTGGTTCATTTTGGTTCAGTATCTTAAACGTTAGTAAGAGTAGCTTGTATTCAATTCTCGCTTTTACCGGTAGCCAGTGTAATTTAATTAGTGCAGGGGTAATTCTTTCCCTATTGTGTAGTCCTTTTATTAATCTAGCGGCTCTGTTTTGTACTCTCTGAATTTTCTTCAGCTGATAATTTGGTAAGCCATAGAACAGTGAGTTGCAGTAATCAATTCTTGAAAATATGTAGTGATTAATGAGTATGGCCATAGATTTTTCATCTAAGTATTTACTAATAAATGCTATGTTTCTAATATGATAGTTACAATTTCCTTACCATGTTATTTATATGTTCGTTCATTGTCAGTCTATCATCCATGATTATTCCAAGATTCCTGACAGATTTCTTTAGGTCAATGATCGATTGACCTATTTCAATTCTTTGGAAGCATTCGATTCTTTTTATATCTTTTTCATTTCCAAAAATAATACATTCACTTTTGTCTTCATTGAGCTTGAGCTTTTTTGTTAACATCCAAGCCTTAATGTCATTCATTATTCCATGTATCTTTCTTTTAGCTTCATCAACTGATTCTATTGGGAAATAGAATTGTGTATCATCAGCGTATATTTTAAACTTAACTCTGTGAGTTTCAAGTATATTTGCCAGTTCAATCGTGTAAATTTCAAACAGGAGAGGACCTAGTACACTGCCTTGAGGCACCCCTTTGGTTAATTTTCTTGTCTCAGATTCAACATTTGATATTACTACTTTAACTTTGCGGTTTTCAAGATAACTCACAAACCAGTCGTGTGCTCGTTCTACGATACCCACAGCTTTAAGGTCTTTCATCAGATATGTATGTTCTACAGTATCAAATGCTGCACTTAGATCAAGCATTACAAGAATGCAACACTTGCCATTTGTTATAATTTCTGTTATGTCATTTTTTATCGCTAACACTGTTGTTTCTGTGGAGTAATTTTCTCTGTATGCAGATTGATCATCAGTATGGCATTAGATTTTTTCAGATATTTCCAGGTTTGTCCGTGTACAGCAGTTTCAATAATTTTCGAAAAATATGACAGATTTGATATTGGCCTATATGAACTTAAATTGTCCGCATCACCTTTTCCTTTATACACAGGCTTGATACATGCAACTTTTTCACAATCAGGGAAAACTGCCTGTGTTAGTCTCATATTTACCATGTTTCGGTAGGTCTCTTGTAGTCTGATGAAATTTTCTGCATATTTTACATCATTAATTGGAAATGGATAATTTCCGCAGTAGGTTTTTTTCACTTTCTTTATTATTCTCATATAATCACTCTGACTTAACTCTTTGAATACCCTTAGCTTATTTACACCTGTTGCTGATGTATTCCTTCGCTCTGTTGTGCTGATGTTGTGAAAACTGGAGCAGGTTTGATTTATTTTTTCCTCAAAATAATCAATAAAATCATTTGCTAGGCATTTAGAATCATTAGTTATGTCAGGCAACACTATTTCTGTCTTTAGACCTAATAGTTTCTTTAGGTTCTTATGTATTTTCCGTGGGTCATTTTCATTGCACACTTTTTTA
>NC_090758.1:32487419-32489919 GCF_036898095.1 Palaemon carinicauda | reverse complement strand
GTGGTAGTCACTTTATCATATTAAGGTTCCATCTATTATCATATGTATCATGTATCCTACCATATCCATTTACTTTACTCACATTTATAAATAACATATGTTTTATTTTGCTCTCGTGTCAATGTTCCTCTATTTTTGTCTATTAGTGTTATTCCAGTCTATTATCTTTTCATTGCTCTTTGAGTTGTAAATAACTTTTGTTCTAAGGCTTTAGTAAGGCTCCAAATCTCTGATGACTTATTACAAGAAGGGCCAATGATACAACACCACTCAATGTGGCTATTTCTTTATATAAAAAATAACAATCAATTGGAGTAGACTTCCAGCCGGAAAATGTAGTAAAACAGTAACACGGTAAACAAGCTCATGAATAAGTTAAACAAGATCAATCTAACTCCTTCAATACTTAACCTAAATCGCTCTATCAAAGTACAAATGGAGTCTCTGATGATGGAGTAAAAAGTCTGAGACATATATATATATATATATATATATACACACAAACACACACACACACACACACACACATATATATATATATATATATATAAATTGTATCTCCTGGTAACTCTCTTATTAGACTACAGAGCCTCGCCATAATCATTAGTTTATGGCACTAGACATATCACGATTGCTATATAACAATTTACTTGGTTTTTAACGAGAGAGAGAGAGAGAGAGAGAGAGAGAGAGTGAGAGAAGAAAATTTGTCATAAAAATATAGTTGTCACATTCATTTTTATTTCATTTTCATTATCATATACTATCAATAAACAAACGGTTTCTCAAAGTATTAAAGGCTCTTACTATTACGCTGAGCCTTTTACTTCGGTTTACAACTAAAACCAACATTAAATAAAAGGCAGAATAATTCGCAAAATCTCTATATGTGAACAATTGTTTCACCTTTAACGCTAAGTATCATTCGGATTGTTTATGGAATGGGGTGAAGTTAAGTCCTTCGGAAGTCAGTTAGAAATGATTCTCTTAATCACCAATAGATGGCAGTGTAGTACAATACTTCCAGATGGGTGATTCCCTTTTAAGAAATGTGGGAGTAAGAGTGATGATTGATATTTGAACTAAAGATTTTACTCGATTAAATAGCTCTATTATCCTTATCTTTTTCATAATTATATTTTTAAAATAGAAGTTCGTATTGTATATGTATTGACTTAATTTCCATTCCAAAAAAAATGATTGTTATATGTTAACTATATTTTCGACCTACAATGAGATTAGCTTTGCACTCTATGTGGTCAGAAGGTTCCCTAGAGAGAATATCTCATGTTTCTTTGTATCGCCAACAGATGGCCTCAGCGATCACTTTTATAGCAATAAATATTTTCCTGAATTGAGGAACGAATTGAGTCTTGGGATACTTTTGATTGTAACATTCAAGGAAACCATTTATACACCATTGTTAGTTCTCCTTCAAGAACAAAGGCGCTAAATAACCATTTCGCTTTGGGTGTTTGCGAATGGTTGGTACATATTGAATGAAAAATCATTTCGTACTTAGTCATTTTTAAATTAGACGTTGATAGAGAGAGAGAGAGAGAGAGAGAGAGAGAGAGAGAGAGAGAGAGAATAATTTGGATTATTATATATTCGTTTAACTATAATTAATGATATATATGACTGGAATGTTACACAGTAAACTGATAGACATCTCCTCAAGGGAATATTTGAACAAAAGATTTCCATTATATCTATTGTTTAGCATTTAATTTAGCATTGTAAAGGCTTTATTCATAATGGTGAGTAAAGTAAAATGTATTTGAATGGGTAATCATGAACAACTTCTTCATCTGTAACAGAAATGAGAAGTCTTTTAGTTTTATAATCCTGTGGTTTTGTCATGGTTGGTTATTCCGTAATATCCCCCATAATTTGAAAAGCCTAAAATATTGTCCATTTTTCAAAATTAAGATAGAAAAGTAAGTGCTGGGATCACTCTGGGCCGATATGGCCATGACAATGGTGTGATGCTGATTTTAGCAAATTTTTAGCATATCGCCACACATTCCCATTCATTCGCGCGTAATCTCACTGACTGAGATGAGCGTCGTCATGAGTGCGATACATCCACGGTCGCCACACGCAATTGCAACACTGACCGACAAAATGAAACCTGCTCCATTTTTCTCACCTAGTGTGGGATGATGGTCGGGCACCTGCGATACAAGGCATGCAAGGAGATTATGCATCACTGTATCCATGTTCTGTTTCGCTGTTATTGCTACGAATGCGTTCAGCCATGGTATGTAAAGAGAGAGAGAGAGAGAGAGAGAGAGAGAGAGAGAGTTGGTCTAACATATGTAGATTATTTTATTCACATATTTCATTTGTGGATTCAAGACATGTAAAGCCAGATTGTACGATGAGTTCCTGTATGATTAAGTAAATAAATGTGAAATACATAAGACTGTCGTCATCATTTAGTTATATTTTAATTATGTTCTATGTAGGTAAACTTAGGTTATTTTAAAGAATCATA
>NC_090758.1:32472419-32482419 GCF_036898095.1 Palaemon carinicauda | reverse complement strand
CAAAAATTAATTCGATAAAAACACTGTTATATAGATGTTATCATGTATATTTCAACTTATCTGGGATTTCATGAGGAAGAAAATTTCTAAAATCATTTTTTATTACCAATGGGTTCCCTCTGAACCTCTATTATAATCAAGTCAAGAAGTTTTTAGATAAAATTTACAGTCATAATTTAACAATTCAAACAGTCAGTAAGAAAAAGTTATATGTCTCCTTTCCGTACTATGGTTATGTTTCGGAGAGACTAAGAACAGAGGTTGTGAGTGTTGTGGGGAAAATGTTATCCCCACATAGATTTAAAATTAATTTTTACTAACAAGTTCTCAGTTGGCTCACTGTTTAAATATAAGGAGAGTCTACCTACTCCCTTGTGTTCCGGTGTCATATACACTTTTCAATGTGCACTCTGTAATGGAGTGCTACACTGGAAGCACATCTAGACAGCTTCAGTGTAGGATTTCGGAGCACATGGGGAGATCGGTAAGAACCAAAATACCGTTAAGTAAAAAACCAATTTCCGCTATTTATGACCACGCATTTAAATCTGGTCATGCCATTTTTATTGAAAATTTCAAAATTACGGACAGACATAGTAACGTCAGCCCAGTTGAGAATCTTGGAGTCTTTATATATTTTTAAGACAAAACCCAGCTTGAATGAGGGCTTACCTGTTCAGTTACCGGTGACCCATTGATCCGTTTGGTCTGTGGGTTGCTGGTCTGGATGGGTGGTCATCATTATTAAGTCTTTTATATAGTTGTGTGTAATAAGTTTTTTTTTTAAGGTTTTATGTTCCTTGATTGGTTGATTTTAGAACTAGTTGATCAATTCATGAAAGTGTATCTTCCTAACTATGTACTTTGGATGATTTTTATTAATTTTATTAATTTTACATATGATAATTGCAGATAAGGCTGAAGATGACATAAGTTATATATATAGTATATATATATATATCTTTATATATATATATATATATATGTATATATATATATATATATATAAATATATATATATATATATATATATATCTATATTTATATATATATATATATATATATACATACATATATATATATATATATATAAGATAGATAGATAGATAGATATATATAGGTATATATAAATATATATATATATATATACTATATTAATCAGCTAAAGACACAGACCGACAGACAGAGATTGCTTGCATTAGTCGTCTTTTAAGTAATCGCTCTCTCTCTCTCTCTCTCTCTCTCTCTCTCTCTCTGTTCATATTAGGCAGAGGGAATGAAAACAATTATCTTTTTATTATTTTCGTCTTTCTTTCTCAATCTCCATATGAATAATAGATGCATGTTAAAAAATATCTAATTCTTCTTCTTCCTCTTCTTCTTTCTCTCTCTCTCTCTCTCTCTCTCTCATAGAATGTTGACATGATCCTTGGTTGTTTTTTAACAATAGAGAGAGAGAGAGAGAGAGAGAGAGGAGAGAGAGAGAGAGAGGGGCTAATATAATCAATTAAAATTTACCGCGAAAATATTAATTTTTATATAAATATTATCTCATTTTTCAAATAAAATCTTACCATAAACGTAAGATTTCTCAAAGCATTAAATGCTCGTACCCCTACGCTGCACATTTTCCATCGGTTTAGAGTTAAAACCAACATGGAATAAAATGTGGAATAAGTCGAAAATCTCTTTATATGTGAATGATTGTTTCACCTTTAACTGTAAGTATCATTATATCTGTTTATGGATGGGAGTAAAGTTAAGCGCTTCAAGAGTCAGTTAGGAGTGCTTCTCTTAATCACCAATAGATGGCAGTGTAGTGTTTATTCCAAGTGGGCTATTCAATTTTATGAAATGTGGGAGGAAGGGTGATTGTTTGACATTTGAACTAAGAATTTTACTCGAATAAAGAGCTCTGTTATCCTTATGTTATTAAAAAAATGTATTATAAAATTATAAGTTTGTATTGCATAAGTATTGAATTAGTTTACCCCAAAAATAAACCTTATTTATCATATATTGACTATGTTTTCGTGCCACAATGAGAGTAGCTCTACCCTCTATGACGTCATACGGTTTAGGGTAGATCTGATATTTCTTTGCATCGCCAACAGATGGCCTCAGTGACCACTATTGTAGCAATAAATATTTTTCCTGTATTGAGGAATGAAATTGATGGTTGGAAACAATTTGTAATCAGTGATAGTTAGCCTTCCAGAAGAAAGGTGCTAAATAGCAATTTCCATTTGGGTGATTGTTAATAGTTGGTACAAATGGAGGTTGAATGGAAAATCATTTGGACTTAATCTCTTTATAATTAGCCATCAGTGCAACAGAGAGAGAGAGAGAGAGAGAGAGAGAGAGAGAGAGAGAGAGAGAGAATAATGTTAATTACCATATACTTCTTTAACTATATCCAATGATAGATATGATTTCCTCTTACACATTATTTTCTTTTTCTGAAGTTTCATTCAGTAAAACAGATGTATATTTCATCGAGATCATTAGAGAGAATATATGAACACAATACTCAAAGGTATTCGAGCATTTAGTATTTATTTTAACATTTTAAATTTCGAACTTATTTTTCTGATTTTCGAAATGGACGTGGGGGTCGGAAACTGTAAAGACCTTTTCATAATATTAAGTAAAACATATTTCAATAGGTTTTTTGAATCAACTTCTTCATCCATATCAAAACTGATCTTTCTTTATTTTCGTAATCCTGTAGTTTAGCCATAGGAGGCTATTTCATAATATCCGTCATAAATAAAAAAAATCCCCAATTTTGTTAAATTTCTCAAATTCGGTTAGAAAGGTTAGACTTATCTTATAGGAGATAGAATCGACTTTCCTGAGCAACTGTTATTCTCTAAAAAGATTAAATTGATTTTTACCAACTCCTGATGTTAGTAATACTAATAATATTTGTAAAGTGATATAGACTTTGCGTACCTGTATAGGTCAAATTAGGCTTTACATGGAATAACCTAATGACAGATATTGTTGAAACATTTAAGTTCAACCATAAAAGAATAAATATATATGTATATATATATATATTATATATATATGTATATATTCATATATTTATATATATATATATATATATATATATTTGTATATTCATATATATATATATAATGTATACATACATACATATATATATATATATATACATATATATATATATATATATATATGTATATGTATATATATATATATTATATATATATTTATATATATATATATACATATGTATATATATATATATATATATATACATATGTATATATATACATATGTATATATATATATATATATATATATATTTATTATTTGGTTATATATTCAGGATCACATATTGATTTATCAAAACATTGCTCTACTTATTATAAATGGTTTCAGGTCAATTGTACGACCAGTTTTCAGCTAATTGTTTCAGTGAATTCAGTCACCATATTACGAAGAAGCAAATGTTATTAAGCTGAAGGACCTCAATTAAGTCCCTCTTTATAGTTTATATATGAAAGGTCTGCTTTATTGCTGTTATTCTTCCTAAAATATCTTATTTTTATTGTTTACTTTTTCACATAGTTTATTTATTTCTATATTTTTTTTTCTACACTTAATATTCATCCCCAGTTGAAGCCCTTGGGCTTATAGTACCCTGCTTTTCCAACTACTGTTATAGCTAAGCCCTTGATAATAATAATAATAATAATAATAATAATAATAATAATAATAATAATAATAATAATAATAATAATAATAATAATAATAAAAAGAAGAAGAAGAGGAGAAAAAAGAATTCTTAAAAAAGGAATCATGAAAAATGGCATGTGCAGTCAAATTGTTTAATGGCCGTAAAATGAATTAGATAACTGGCACATAATCCCTTTATACGAAGCAAAATGACTTCCCATCTACCTGCTCCCCCTTCGTATATCTATTTTAAACCCATTTGGTAACTGCAATTTACTTTTGGAACACGACCATGAAATTTGTAATGGCATAACCAGTGGTTATAAACCCTACTCCCCCACACAAGCAAAATCATGGAAGGCTATGAACGATCATAAAATGTTTCCCCTACAAATGGATTGTTCTTAGGCTCCTAGAGATTCCCATAGTCATCTGAAGGCGTTTGAAGACTTTGGCATACTTAAATACGCCCCCCGCCCCATTCTCCCAGAGAGTCTGAAATCATTGGAGTTTTTTTTTCTGCATTCACTGTATATATTTTACCTTTCTTACAGTCTCCTAGAGTCGTCCGAATGCGTTTGTAGACTGTCTTAAGTAGGCTCCCAACCTTCTCCAATTTGAGTATCTGAAATCCATTGAACTCTTGTAAACAAGTACTATACCTATTCATGTTTCCCATATACTTACACAGACGCCCAGATGTTCCTGAAGACTTTCTCATACCTAAGTAGGTCCTCAATACTCTCTCATAGAGTCTGCAATCCAATAACCTCTTATATACACTCACTGTACATATTCCAGTTTCCTATAGACTCCCACAGTCGTCCTAATGTTCCTGAAGTGTTTCGCATTCTTGACTAAGTACCCCACACTCAACCACAGAAAACTAAGATCCAATTAACACATATGCCCTCACTGCACATATTCCAGTTTCCCACAGACTACCCACAGTCGTCTGAAAGTGTCTGAAGTCATTTGCAGCCTTAAGTAAGTCTCCCACACTCACCCACAGAGTTTCAGATATCCATGAACTCGTCCATACACTCACTGTACAAATTGCAGTCTCCCACAGACTCACACAGTCGTCTCTAAGATCTGATGAACTCTTGCAAACATTCAGTGCATATATTTCAGGCTCCCACAGTTTTACGTAAGTTCCTCAAGACATGTTAAGTACATCCCTCACACACTCCAACCAATGACTTTCTGAGATTAAAAAGACTCATGTAAACACTTCCTTTATTTTACATTCTCCACAATTCTTTCAGATAACCCAACAAGTACCCAAGGTTTCCCACTGAGTTCCCACAGTGTTCTTGTGTCTACCTAGAGGCTATGAACTTATTCAACTGGATTGAAGTAAGTTGCAGAGTCTTCTTCAAACACCCACAGCTATTTTAGAACCCTCGAAAATTTTCAAATCCACATTTCTCTTTTAAAAACCTTTTTACTTATCAAAAATCCTCCAACAACTTCTTAGCTAATCCACAACAGCAGATTTAATAGAGTTTAGCTGTAACCCCCAATAAGTTACAGACTTCCACAAAGCCTAAAATTCCTCTGAATTACCCTCCAACAATATCCACCCCACATCCTCACCCCACACCCACCCAATCTCTTTCAATTGAGGTAAAAACTATTTAACCTGACACACAACCAGCATGGCGCACCCATCACTACATCCAGTCACGTTAGGCCATATTTACTCAAACTAATTGATTTTTCCATGAGATTTTGGGGCCAGTATCACCTGGCGTGTCTTCTCCCCCTCTCGGATACCAGCGTGATGATGATATAAGAATTTTTTTTTTCTGTATGAGCGGCCTTTCCCTTATTTTGGAAAAATATTAAAAAATTCCTGTTTTGAGTTAAGTGTAAGTTTATAATTTTTTCAATCATGTTAATTTTCCCGCTAATATTTTTTTTAGATTATATTCATCCAGTTGTTAATAAAATGGCTATCGGTTACATTGGCTACGTTGGCTAGCCTAGCTATGCTTTTCTATGTGAAACATACTACACTATTTCAATATATATATAAATATATATATATATATACTCCACACACACACACACACATATAGTATATATATATATATATATATATTTCCGTGTGTGTCATCAAGAGGAATATCAAATACATTAAACATTGGAAATCAATTACCTATAACACAAAGATAATCAAATCATTAAGATAAATCGTTCAACATCAATATCATACAATGGAATAAAATACATTGTAGAATGTAAAATATATTTTAACGGATTATTAAACCCCATTCATTATTCACGCAAGAAACATAGGATGAAAGAAGAAGTTATACTATGATAGAGTCCATCTGTCATCATGTCTTTCAGTCTTTGTTAATCATCGACATTATTCAATCATTATTCAATGTGTTATTGTAAGAAGGTCGTTTCCTCTACTTTCTTATTCATATTGGTTAAGATTAGTTGATTGGTTTATTGATTTATTTATTGATTTTGAATTTTTCTGGTCTGGGTTTGAAAGATGTATTTAGTAAAGAAGCGATTTGCTAAATGAGAACAATGATAAAACAATTTGATGAGTTGTCAATTTTGTTAGTAATTTTGTTATTTTTCATAATAATAATAATAATAATAATAATAATAATAATAATAATAATAATAAATAATAATAATAATAATAATAATAATAATAGTTTTCAGTGTTATTATTATTGTTATTATTATCATTATTATTATTATTATTATTATTATTATTATTATTATTATTATTATTATTACCCTAATGATAATAATGAACATATTAAAAATATTGATAATGAAAATAATAATTATATGAAAAAATAATACAAATACTACTACTACTACTAATAATAATAATAATATTACTAGTAATCGATTGGAGAGGTAGAAGGTGTCATTGGGGAAGTATGGCGTACCAGGTGAAAATGAGAGTGGTGAGAGACTGGTAGATATGTGTGTTGAACAAGAGATGGTAATAAGTGCTAGCTTTTTTAAGAAGAAAGATAAAAATAAGTATACATGGGTAAGAGGTGGAAAATGGAAGAGTAGTAGAAAGGGCATTAATGGATTATGTGTTGGTAACTAAAAGAATGTTTGGAAGATTGAAAGACGTGCACGTGTTTAGGGGTATGGCTAACGGTATGTCTAAATCATTTTTTGGTGGAAGGAAAATTGGTTGTAGCAAAAGAGTGGGGGAATAGAGTAGGTGGATGTAAAAGGGAGCTAGTGAGGGTTGAAGAGCTAATAAAACCTGGGGTAAAAAGTAAATATCAGGAAAGGTTGAAAATGGCATATGACGAGGTGAGAGTAAGAGAAACTGGTAATTTAGAGGAGGAGTGGAAGTTAGCAAAAGAAAATTTTGTTGGGATTGCAAGTGATGTATGTGGCAAGAAGGTTGTTGGAGGCAGCATGAGGAAGGGCAGTGAATGGTGGAATGAAGGAGTGAAGGTAAAAGTGGAAGAGAAAAAGAGGGCTTTTGAAGAATGGCTGCAGAGTAATAGTATAGAGAAGTATGAAAAATATAGAGAGAAAAAGGTGGAAGTAAAGCGCAAGGTACGTGAGGCAAAGAGGGCAGCTGACCTGAGGTGGGGTCAGGGACTGGGTCAGTCATATGAAGAGAATAAGAAGAAGTTTTGGAAAGAAGTGAAGAGAGTAAGAAAGGCCGGCACAAGAATTGAAGAGACAGTGAAAGATGGAAATGGAAGGTTGTTAAAAGGAGAGGAGGCAAGGAAAAGGTGGGCGGAATATTTTGAAAGTTTGCTGAATGTTGAGGATGATAGGGAGGCAGAGATAATTGCTGTTCCAGGTGTTGAGGTGCCAGTGATGGGAGATGAGAATGAGAGAGAGATTACAATAGAGGAAGTGAGGAGAGCACTAGATAAAACGAGAGTAGGAAAAGCATCTGGTATGGATGGTGTGAAAGCCGAGATGTTGAAGGAAGGGGGTGTGACTGTAATTGAATGGTTGGTGAGATTGTTTAATGTGTGTTTTGTGTTGTCAATGGTACCAGTAGATTCGGTCTGTGCATGTATTGTACCACTATATAAGGGTAAGGGAGATGTGCATGAGTGTTGTAATTCAAGAGGTATTAGTTTGTTGAGTGTAGTTGGAAAAGTGTATGGTAGAGTACTGATTAATAGGATTAAGGATAAAACAGAGAATGCAATCTGGGAAGTACAGGGGGGTTTTAGAAGAGGTAGGGGTTGTATGAATCAGATTTTTACAGTTAGGCAGATATGCGAGAAATATTTAGCAAAAGGTAAGGAGGTGTATGTTGCGTTTATGGATCTGGAGAAAGCATATGATAGAGTTGATAGGGAAGCAATGTGGAATGTGATGAGGTTATATGGAGTTGGTGGAAGGTTGTTGCAAGCAGTGAAAAGTTTCTACAAAGGTAGTAAAGCATGTGTTAGAATAGGAAATGAAGTGAGCGATTGGTTTCCGGTGAGAGTGGGCCTGAGACAGGGATGTCTGATGTCGCCGTGGTTGTTTAACTTGTATGTTGATGGAGAGTGGTGAGAGAGGTGAATGCTCGAGTGCTTGGACGAGGATTAAAACTGGTAGACGAGAATGATCATGAATGGGAGGTAAATCAGTTGTTGTTTGCGGATGATACTGTACTGTAGCAGACACAGAAGAGAAGCTTGACCGACTAGTGACAGAATTTGGAAGGGTGTGTGAGAGAAGGAAGTTGAGAGTTAATGTGGGTAAGAGTAAGGTTATGAGATGTACGAGAAGGGAAGGTGGTGCAAGGTTGAATGTCATGTTGAATGGAGAGTTACTTGAGGAGGTGGATAAGTTTAAGTACTTGGGGTCTGTTGTTGCAGCAAATGGTGGAGTGGAAGCAGATGTACGTCAGAGAGTGAATGAAGGTTGCAAAGTGTTGGGGGTAGTTAAGGGAGTAGTAAGAAATAGAGGGTTGGGCATGAATGTAAAGAGAGTTCTGTATGAGAAAGTGATTGTACCAACTGTGATGTATGGATCGGAGTTGTGGGGAATGAAAGTGATGGAGAGACAGAAATTGAATGTGTTTGAGATGAAGTGTCTGAGGAGTATGGCTGGTGTATCTCGAGTAGATAGGGTCAGAAACGAGGTGGTGAGGGAGAGAACGGGTGTAAGAAATGAGTTAGCGGCTAGAGTGGATATGAATGTGTTGAGGTGGTTTGGCCATGTTGAGAGAATGGAGAATGGCTGTCTGCTAAAGAAGGTGATGAATGTAAGAGTTGATGGGAGAAGTACAAGAGGAAGGCCAAGGTTTGGGTGGATGGATGGTGTGAAGAAAGCTCTGGGTGATAGGAGGATAGATGTGAGAGAGGCAAGAGAGCGTGCTAGAAATAGGAATGAATGGCGAGCGATTGTGACGCAGTTCCGGTAGGCCCTGCTGCTTCCTCCGGTGCCTTAGATGACCGCGGAGGTAGCAGCAGTAGGGGACTCAGCAGTATGAAGCTTCATCTGTGGTGGAAATGTGGGAGGTTGGGCTGTGGCACCCTAGCAGTACCAGCTGAACTCGGCTGAGTCCCTGGTTAGGCTGGAGGAACATAGAGAGTAGAGGTCCCCTTTTTTGTTTGTTCTTGTTGATGTCGGCTACCCCCCAAAATTGGGGGAAGTGCCTTTGGTATATGTATGTATGTATTATTATTATCATTATTGTTATTATTATTATTATTATTATAAGAATATTGATAATATTGATAAAAATTATTAGATTTGCATCTGCATAATGATATAAATTTCATAGAAGAGTAAAATCCAGAACGATAAATGTAAAAATTAGGGAAAATAGAATATCAAAAGTTTCAACGTACAGCTTAAATACTTAATATCTATAAGAAATAAGGCTTTCTGACATTCAAATCGTTATAAATATGAAATATCTTAAGTAATATTATAAAATTCTGTCGCTGAAATTTTGTAAAACTTTTAGAATTCACATTTCATCAAAGTTTTTCAATATGCAAATGTATATTTTTAAAACATGGACTTATGATATATTTCTCAAAAGAATCAGGTCTATGGCTTAACAATAAGCACAAAATTATATCATAATTTATTATTATAAACGATGAATTCTTATATAATGTTGACAATTTTCGTATTACATATTGCGAATAGTAACTAAAATGAAATTTTATATACTAATTTGAATGAAATTCAAAAAGTAATTATTTATATTCATATGATATATAATAGACATTATAATCAAGGTGGCCTATTTGGTAACGTCCCTGACTGGTGATCACAGACTGCGGTTCGTATTCCGCTCAAAATCATTAGTTCCTTTAGT
>NC_090758.1:32452419-32459919 GCF_036898095.1 Palaemon carinicauda | reverse complement strand
CAGCAAATCTCAGGGTTAGCTCTTCCAACCAACATGACATATTACGTCATTTGTTTTAAACATGTAATATTACTATTCTAACTATTACATAAGCTCGGCCAGCTATCTCAATTTTTTTACAAAAATTTAACAACAAGCCGAAACATGGTTATTAGGTGTGACTGGACATACGTATTATTCTTTGTTTAACATTAGCCATAACCAACTGAGGACGAATGTCCAAACAGGCACATCAAAAAATAATAACAATAATGCATACAAAAAAGATATTACCAAAGCAAAAAGAAAAATGCATGATAAAACCAAGATCATATATATGGTACATTGCTAGCAAATGATTACATGGTACCAAAAAACAAAATAAATTCTGACTTACAAATGATTCGGTAACTTGATAAAGAATAATTGTTACCTTTGTCAGAAACAAGATACTCAATTTTTAGTGCACAAATACGAATTCCTGGTACGTACACGTACCACGGTTTCGTACATATATATATATATTTATATATAGGGCTGATATATTTTATTAGATGCCCATAGATTCTGTTATATATTTTATTATATATTTTTTTTTTTTCTCTTTTCTTTTTTTTTTTTAACATTCCGGCTTATATACTTTTATTAGATGCCGAGAGAAAACAATGATTTATATCCTTTTTATTTTATTTATTTTTTTAGATGTTATTTTAAATGTATTTTTAACAATGCAAATGTAGAGAATTTCTTTAATTACATATTACTAGCGTACTAATCAGCTTTTCATACAAACATCTTCCCGACAAATTACTCCCTTAGCGAATGAGGTGGCCACTCATACAGCTTTGAACTGGATCAGGTAGGGGGTATTGTCAGGGCTATGCAACTCGTTCCTTTGTAGCTGCTTGCTGTGCCGTAACCTACGCCAAACAAGGATGTTCACGGCGATAAATATTATCACCGTGACACACAAACAAGCCAGTATTATGGGGTGAAGAATCTCTTTATAAGTCGGTGACAGGTGGTCCTTTTCGGTAAGTTTCATCAACCGCTTTGCCACACGGCCGTTGTAGGGGAGAGGAAGTGCTGGCATTGTAGAGGTCCACGTGAAGTTCGCGAAGTAAGCTCGTTCTCTGATGATTGTCCGTAGACCAGTCACCATGGAATTCGGGGAAGTCCCGATACAGCTATCTGCTGCGACGAAGATGTTGGTGAAGGATGTGGATCCGTCAGGGCATGATACATTGAAGCCGTCCTTGTCGTATCGTATCCACGAGCCATTATTTAATCTGCAATTGAATTCCTTATTGTCAAAGGGATAAAGCTTATCCAGACAATCTTCACTTGTATGGGAGAGAGCACCGTCTAGCACTATACCTAACTCGCATGAATCCATTAAGTTTTTACGGAATTCAAATGAGTCAGCTGTACATATTTTTCTATCCATTGCGTCTGAACAGTGAGTTAATTGATTTAAGTCTTTAATGACCGTATATGTTTCCTTGTCTGGGGAAATCAATACGTGTCCTGTCAAACTGGATATTACTGGATTTGAGTGATTCGTCATAAAAGTCGGAAATGGTGATATCCTGTAAGATTGCCAGGCATCAGAAGAATCAAAGGGAATTGTAATCCTAATCTAGTTATTATCTACGTTTACTGTAATTAGGCTGTAATAAAATTCTAACCTATGTTCGTCTAACAAAGGAACATAGCCTAGTTTATCCCTTCCGTTCTCCAGAACTAATTTTAAGTAACGTATAGGCAACAAATGGGGTGACAATACACCTTTAGTTGCTAACGTGATAGCTTCTACATAATCCTTGGATTTCTCAATGAAATGTGCAATTCTGTTACTTATGTGATCTATCTTTGAATCATAATACGTTAATGTTGCCAACAAATCCTGTACTTCCATAATTTGAACGATATTATCTGAATGTTCATTTAACAAATCCATAATTTTATTGATTGAAGCTAACTGATCCCTTAGTGCTGACATAATCAATTCATCTTTATGAGTCAAGAACTCAATTTTCTTATTTTGATTACTAATTTTAAGACGATTGGAAAGTCCTAAACCTAAACTTGCAACAGACCCAAAGATGCTTAATGCAGCATAAATGAACGGATTCCGTCTTTCTTTATGTTCGTGTCCTACAGTCCACATCAAAAGGTCATAAGCCAAAGATCCTGTCTCGCCAGTCTTATTTTTCAAGTCATCAGATAGCATCTCTGCAACTTTTAATGTTGATCCAAGCAAACTCTTAGTAGTCAAATGAAAATGTCTCCTATGCAACTCATCCAATGATGCAGAAAACCTTGAAATGGCGGTTCTTAAGCTAGTGACATCATTCTCTTGAAGAAAAATTGCTTGCATATGCACTTCGACAATTACGTTGGTTGATGTAATAAAAATGTCTTCTTGTCTTTCAACTATATTGCCATATTTAAAATATATATTCTTAGTCTTAGAACTCATCCCATACGAGAAAAATGTCTGAGCGAACAATATCACTCCCAACAACAAAAAATTCATCTTGGAAACCTGTAACGAGAAAAAATATATGTAATTACTCCTGTATTAAAAAGAAAACTTTTAGTCACACAAAATAAAATTTTTCCTCACTTCTTTTCCTCTCTTTTCTTTTTAATTTCTTATGTGAGACAATGGTACTATTCTCTCATCCGTGGGTTGGGCTACGTTTTGAATTCTAAACCTATTGGCCGTTAATGTTTCCAAAATGTTAAATGGGCCTTCAAACTTAGGTGTTAGTTTATAGTTGAGCCCTTTTCTGACATTGATTTGAATATAGATGTTATCACCCACGGTATATGTTTTAGTTGGTTTCGCTATTTTATCATGATTCCTTTTCATTATGATTTGTGATTCTTCTAAATTCTTTCGAAGGATATCATATCGACTTATACTTGCATTTATACATTCTTTTAAAGGATTTGATAGATTAGTTGTAGGCGTTAATACATGGAAAGGTGTTCTAACTGGGGTACCATACAATGCTTCATGCGGTGACATTTTAATTGATATATGATATGAATGATTCAGAGTACTCAGTGCCGCCGGTATTGCAATATCCCAGTTGGGGTCTGATCCCCCTAGTGTTACCCTCAATATATTTAATATCTTCCTATTTGCTCTTTCCACTAGCCCATTCGACTCTGGGTGATATATCATGGTATTAATCTTCTTTATGTTGAGGAATTCACACAATGAGGTAAGAAAGTGATTATTAAATTCACCACCCGAGTCTGAGATTATCATGTGTGGAATTCCATGTTTACAAATGTAACACTCGTAAAACTTCCTAGCGCATTCAATCGCAGTTTTAGTTTTAAGCGCTATTAGTTCTGTATATCGAGTTAAAGCATCTATAATTACTAAGAGGTGCTTATTTCCTCTGTCTGACTCGTAAAATCCTGTTAACAAATCTAAATGTATTCTTTCAAAGGGTTGATTGGGAACAGGATAAGCTCCTAGGCTGACATGTGTTTTCGTATGCCCTTTGTTTTCCTGACATGTGCGACAATTAGCTATGTGTCTTTTTATATCTGTAAGCATTGTATGCCAATAAAACAATGATTTGGCTTTCTGTGACATTAATGAGAACCCAGGGTGTCCATGTAATGGATTTGAATGCAACCAATTCAGGACAGTGGAAATAAGTGAGTTTGGTACTACTACCTGGTCGTTAGTTACATGTGGTGTATTGCGGGTTATCCTTGTCACAGTCCTACACAGAATATTATCTTTGATTATATAATTCTGCTGCTTATACTTTAAATATTCTTTTTCTTTATGATTGCCTTTCAAAGCATTTATATTGTTTCTATTTTCTGATCTTTTCTTTGCTCAGTCTGTAACAATTCAGCACTCCAGCCTAAATCTTCTTGTTCAGATATTGTTTTTACAATAGGCATGGATGTTGATATATCTATTAATTCAGCTAAAGACTCCGTACAAGATGACACGGGGTTGCGTGATAATGCATCCGCAATGATATTTGCTTTCCCAGGTAAATACCCGATTCTTGCGCCAAAATCTTGAATGATCAAATGCCACCGAGTTCGTTTAGGGCTGTGATTGAAGCCTTTAAAGAACTCTGTTAGTGGTTTATGGTCAGTAAGAACCTTAACGGGATAACCGTAAATTATGAACTTAAAATGCACTAGCGAATTAACAATAGCTAGTCCTTCCTTGTCTATTACTGCATACTTACTTTCGGAAGTTCTCAATTTTCGAGAATAGAAAGCTATCGGGAAAAACTGTTTATCATATTGCTGAAGCAATACCCCTCCTACTCCTAAGTCTGAGGCGTCTGTTGCAATGAAGAATTCCTTACCGAAGTCAGGAAATTTTAAGATAGGAGAACTACACAGTTCATCTTTCAAAGTATTAAACGCCTGTTGATGTTGCTCAGACCATATGAAATCTACGCCCTTCTTCGTAAGATCAGTTAAAGGAGCAGCTATTATTGAATAGTTGCGTATAAAACGCCTGTAATATCCACTACAACCCAGAAATTGCTGTATTCCCTTGACATTAGTAGGTATGGGAAAATTACGTATAGCCGACACCTTATCATGGACTACTTTAAGACCTTGGCTTGACACCATGAAACCCAAATATATTAATTCTGTTTTGAAAAATTCACACTTACTAATCTTTACCCTTAAGTTATGTTGTCTTAATCTCTGTAGTACTAGTTCTAACTTACGTAGATGTTCTTCTAAGGTGTTGGAAAAGATTACAAGATCATCCATATAGGCATGCAATATATCCCCTAACAAGTCTCCAAACACTATGTTAATCATTCTTGTAAATGTTATAGGAGCACAACGTAAACCAAAAGGCATCCGTAAAAATTCATAATGTCCCCTGGCTGTGCTGAAGGCTGTGTATGGGATACTATCTTCTTCTAATGATATCTGGTGAAAGCCTTTAAGTAAGTCCAAACTGGTAAAATATTTATTCTGACCTAACAAAGACAAAATATCGTCAGTACATGGCACTGGAATCGATCAGGGATCGTTTCCTCGTTTAGACGACGAAAATCGACGCAGATACGCCATGTTCGATCTTTTTTCGGTACAACTATTAAGGGAAAATTATAAGGGCTATTTGATTTTCTAATGACTCCTTCCTCTAACATTTTACCTACTTCATCATTTATTTCATTCTGGAATTTCATAGGGAGTCTGTACGAGGGTACATATATAATTTTCTGTTTGTCTTTTAACCTTATTTGATGCTCGATCACATCTGTTTTTCCTAAGGATCCATCCGTAGTGGAAAAGACATCTGTATATTTAGTTAAAAGTTCAAAAATTTTCTGCTGAATTTCTTCGTCTTGAATGTCCTTACTGATTTTATTTTTAATAGATCGTAAAAGGGATTCATCCGCAACTGATTGAGATTGATTGATTTCAGCAACGGTAAGAATACGATGTTTATAAACTTCTACATCCAAGATATGTTGATTTTTGTGAATTACTAAAGTGTTATTTAAATGATTACAGACTTCGATATTACATTGCTGATGTGAGCCTACTGTATAAATAGCTTGTGTGACAGACAATCCGTTGGTTTTCAAAGTATCGGAAAGGATTAATATTTCAGATCCCGGTAGTGTTTTCTTTATTTGCACTATCAAATTCGAAGGTATGTTTGGTTCGATATATTGCGTGCAAGATGATATTACGGGTGAACGAGAATTCTGCTGGGTCGCGCATATTATTTCTTTATTAGTGAGACAAGTTATTGGTTCTTCAACGTACGTTACGGTTACATTTGTCGTCTCCTTTTTATCCAAAACTGACTTTAAAGTATTAGAAGACTTATAGAATTTCCCTTTGATATACACGACGTGCTTTGCAGGAGCTAAGATAATGTTTTGATCTCCCATAGATGGGTATCCTATAATTACAGCTGGATACATATTAATTTTTTTCACAACAACAAATGTATCGGCAAACGTGCGATTACCGACTCTGAACTGAATATGAGTTATGCCTATGACGTTTAATTCATTATTTCCTATACCTGAAAGTCTAATTCCTGATTTTTCAATCGGAAAGTTCGAAAACAACAAATGATGCGTCTTCAAATCCATAATATTACGTGGACTACCAGAGTCAAAAAATAACGTAAAGGATTTGTGTTCTAAATTTACAGCATATAAGGTTGGCCGTAACTCATTTTGGCTTATTATTGTATGAATTCGTTGCAAATCTACGGGAGCATGCACTGTTTTACTTAATTCGGCTGTGTGTTTCATAGGAAAATCTATTGTCTCACAATTATCTGATAAAACATTAAATTGATTATTCAATACTATTGATGTTGACATAAATGACCTTGACCCAACATCACTCTCTTCCCCTCTAGAGTTAACTATGTGGTATTTGCTTTGCTCTGCACATTCTGAAAATTAGGCTGACTTTGCGAGGTCTGGTTTGACGGCCCAGGCTCAGCGATATTTGAAGAAGTGTTTGTTTGTTTCGGACTCTGAACTGCATTGACATTTTGTTGTGTCTTCTTATTGTTAAAATGAGGATTTTTCTTTTTATTTCCATATGGAACTGACTGTGGAATTGACTGTGTATTTCTAGGATATTGTTGTGTCTGACGCGCGTAACATTGACTATAAGAATGTGATGCTGTGTTGTGAACTGAACAAAATTTCGTTCTACAGTCTGCGCTAATGTGACCTTGACGTTTGCAGTTGTAACACGTCACTACCGCTACTGGATTGTTAATTACGTTCACTGTTTGTGGTTTTGTTTCATTCTTAGCAAAAACTTGAGTTAACACGGGATCGAGATCTGGACACTTGGACATGTGTTTCTTTATCTGTTTATAGACATCCAATTCCGTACTTGCAGGCATTAACTTCTTATCAAAGCACCGCACTAAAGCTCCAGGCAACATAAGTGTCATGCAAGTTAAATACATTAATCGTAAAAAATCTTTCACGGAGATGTTATCGTTAGTAACCCAAGTGGAATTACCTAAAATGTCCTGATATTCGTTAAGCCTATCAGCTATGAGAGCTGCTCTCTCAACAACATTAAGCCGATTCATAGTGGCTTGATTAAGTGTATTTCGTAACGTTAACACTACATCCAAAGCTTCCTCACCCCCATAAATCGCGCGTAACCTAACTTTGAAATCATCCCAAGTAACTGCTTCCTGAAATGAAACACCTCTTAAATACGCACTCGCATCCCCCTTAGAAAAATCTATAAAACTTTTATCTTCTTGTAATTGTACAAAAGGATCTACGATTTGTTTGGCATTTAAATGGGCATCAACGGATGAAATCCATGACTCCACATTTTGTGGCAAGAACCCGTTGACACGACCTTGAAAAGGAAGGATTGCTGACCTGGCATTTACAAGCGTCACAATTGGAGGAGGATTAGCCTGGCCTACACCACTAGGTCCAGGGGTAGGGCTGACAGGAGGAGCCATGACTGCTGTATTTTTTTTTTCTAACTCTT
>NC_090758.1:32432419-32434919 GCF_036898095.1 Palaemon carinicauda | reverse complement strand
AGCCATATATCTTATGGATATCTATAGCTATATATTTCATAGTTATATATAGCCATATATCTTATGACTATTTATAGTTACATATCATATTAACTTTTTTTTTTCTTTAGAATATGATGTCTTGCTATTCTTCTGAAAGGCAATATGAATATTTTTTTCTAATATTATATAATAATAAGACGGGAATATGAAGGATCTGAGAGAGAGAGAGAGAGAGAGAGAGAGAGAGAGAGAGAGAGAGAGAGAGAGAGAGAGAGAGATTCGCAACTCTCACAGTACGGCCTGGATAATGTTTCCTTTGTATTATTGATAAGGAGGGAACTGATCTTTTCTATTTTTCCGAGAGAGAGAGAGAGAGAGAGAGAGAGGAGAGAGAGAGAGAGAGAGAGGAGGGAGAGAGAGAGAGAGAGAGGGAGAGAGAGAGAGAGAGAGAGAGAGAGAGAGAGAGAGAGAGAGAGAAGAGATTCATATTGCTCATAGTACGTCAATCAATCTGTTTTATTTGTATCATAAAATATGAATTTTTTTTTCTACTTTTTTCGTAAAGATAGATATACACACACAGAAGTACACAATACTCAGGAATATGATATTTTGAAAAAAAAAATATCTTCTAAATGAGGAATACGCAAAAATAATGATAATGAAAATAATAATAATAATAATGAAAATAATAATAATAATAATAATAATAATAATAATAATAATAATAATAATAATAATAATAATAATAATAATAATTTTTATTATTATTATTATAAAAATAATAATAACAACAATAATAATAATAATAATAATAATAATAATAATAATAGAAAGAAGAAGAAGGGGAGGAGAAAAAAAGAATAATAAAAAAAGCAATCATGAAAAATGTCATGTGCAGTCAATTTTTTTAATGGCCGTAAGATGAATTAAATAACTGGCACGTAATACCTTTATATGAAGCAAAATGACTTCTCATCTACCTGCTCCCCTTTCGTATATCTATTTTAAACCCATTTGGTAACTGCGATTACTTTTGGAACACGACCATGAAATTTGTAATGGCATAAACACCGGTTATGAACCCTACTTCCCCTACACTAGAGAGGACAAGGAAGTTTATGAACGATCATAAATGGTTTTCCCCCACAAATAGAAATGTTCCTAAACTTCTACAGATTCCCACAGTCATCTGAAGGCGTTTGAAGACTTTGGCATACTTAAGTAACACCCCCCCTCCCCCCCCCACATTCTCCCACAGAGTCTGAAATCAATGGAACTCTTTATGCATTCACTGTATATATTTTCCTCTTCTACAGTCTTCCTCAGTCGTGTGAAGGCGTTTGAAGACATTGGTATTTTCAAGTTGTTCCTCCATATCTCCCACATAATCCCACAGACGACCAGATGGTCCTGAAAGCTTTCTCATACCTAAGTAGATCCTCAATACTCTCCCATAGAGTAGGCAATCCAATAATCTCTTATATACATTCACTGTACATATTCCAGTTGCCCATAGACTCCCACAGTCGTCCTAATGTTCCTGAAGTGTTTCGCATTCTTGACTAAGTACCCCACACTCAACCATAGAAAACTAAGATCCAATGAACACATATACCCTCACTGCACATATTCCAGTTTCCCACAGACTACCCACAGTCGTCAGAAAGTGTCTGAAGTAATTTGCAGCCTTAAGTAAGCCTCCCACACTCACCCACAGAGTTTCAGATATCCATGAACTCGTCCATACACTCACTGTACATATTCCAGTCTCCCACAGTCGTCTCTAAGATCTGATGAACTCTTGCAAACATTCAGTGCATATATTTCAGGCTCCCACAGTTTTACGTAAGTTCCTCAAGACATGTTAAGTATATCCCTCACACTCTCCAACAATGACTTTCTGAGATTAAAAAGACTCATATAAACACTTCCTTTATTTTACATTCCCCACATTTCTTTCAGATAACCCAAGTACCCAAGGTTTCCCACTCAGTTCCCACAGTGTTCTTATGTCTACCTAGAGGCTATGAACTAATTCAACCGGATTGTAGTGAGCCCCTCAGTCTTCTTCAAACACCCACAGCTTTTTTAGAACCCTAGAATATTTTTAAAATCCATATTTCTCTTTTAAAAACCTTATACTTATCAAAAATCTCCTACAACCTCTTAGCTAATCCACAACAGCAAATTTAATAGAGTTTAGCTGTTGGTCCCACTAAGTAACAGACTTCCACAAAGACTAAAATTCCTTTGGATTACCATCCAACAATATCCACCCCACATCCTCCTCCCACACCCACGCAATCTCTTTTAATTGAGGTAAAAACTATTTAACCTGACACACAACCAGCATGGTGCACCCATCACTACATCCAGTCAAGTTACGCTATATTTACTCAAACTAATTAATTTTTTCATGAGTTTCTGGGGCCAGTATCACCTGGGGTGTCTTCTCCCCCTAACGGTTACAAGCGTGATGAAAATACACAGATTTTTTTTTCTTGTATGATCTGCC
>NC_090758.1:32412992-32417992 GCF_036898095.1 Palaemon carinicauda | reverse complement strand
TATTTACTACTGAAAATTAAACTGCTCATAGAATCTCAAAAATATTATATGTAATTTCTTGTCATCATAGATTACTTTCCGTAATTTTCTGACCATTAGAGTAATAGTTTGATTTTCTTAAGAAGTAATTCCTTCTCATGAAACTCTGGGGAAGCCGTTAAAAGAGATGAAGAATTACGGATAATCCTCTTAGTAACAGAGAGAGAGAGAGAGAGAGAGAGAGGAGAGAGAGAGGAGAGGAGAGAGGAGAGGAGGAGAGAGAGAGAGAGAGAAGCCCTTGGAAACTCGTGTGTGTTCTCAGAAGAACCTTAAACCCATCTTAAGATCGGAGCAAGACAAGTTCTCAACATCTTGCGCAAGTTGCGCAATCTTGCGGATAATCTTGCAAGTTTTAAAGACTTTTGTGGAAGCTTTTGTTTCTTTCCCGCGCAAAACTGCAAGGAGAGTGAGGGACTCTTTCTCAGACACAGATAGCAGGAGATTTTGTCTGTGTTATTTGATGGCGGATAATCATATAAGTCGAGATTTAGCTTGATTATGCATTGGCAGTTTTTGAAATAGGATATATCTTTTTTTAATATTATTTATAATACTTTTATTTTATAATTGGTAAGCTATTATTCATTATTTAGTATTCCATTGTCTATTATCCATTATTTATTATTTATTATTTATTGTTTATCATTTATTATCTATTAATCATTATTTATTATCTATTATTTAATATTTATTATTTATTATCAAATATTAATTATTTATTAGTCAGTATTTATTATCTATTATTTATTATCTCTTATTTATTATTTATTATTCATTATATATCATTTATTAATTATTGTAGCGACCTATTGTAAACATTCCTTCCTGGTGATTGCTGGACTTGTGTTCGAGTCCCGCTCAAGCTCGATAGTCTCTTGCTGTGTATCCAACCCCACTATCCTTCTGAGCTGGGGGATGAGGATTTTTGGGGAGCCCGTATGTCTACCACTAAGTCATCAGCAGCCATTGCCTGGCTCTCCCCAGTTCTACCATGGGTGGAGATGAGGTTTGGGAGATGGTCATATGTATGTGTGGTCAGTGTCTAAGGGCATAGTTTCTGTCCCTTGCCTCTGCATTCATGAGCGGGCTTTGAACGTTTAATATTTTTTAATCAAAGTTTACGGTAATAATATTTGTAGTATGACAATTCAGAGAGAGAGAGAGAGAGAGAGAGAGAGAGAGAGAGAGAGAGAGAGAGAGAGATACGGGGAGGAGGGGTGGAGGGGCGGAGGGGGGGATGAAATGGTTAATCACCTTCGTAAACATACATTTTTACCTTATTCCTTTCATAACAGCATCTTTTAAAGAATGATTTATTCCTCTTACTGAAAAGGAATTGTTCGTAATCAAAAGATTCATTTTATTATCCTTGCCATTTCCCCCTCTTATTTATGCCGAGTTTATGCAAAACCTTTTTTTAATGGATAATTAAAGGCAGGATAAATTTCGTATGCTATTTCCATTAGCCCAAATGGAATACTGATTATATCAATTCGTTTCTTATTTTTTTCAAAAAATAGAATTAACAGTATAAAATTATATATAATATCACCTTTCCAATTGTAATTTCTTTTACACGCACCCCCCCTCCAAAAAAAAAAAAACCTATAAAATAAATATTTTGTTTTACATAAAATTAATTATTCACAATTAGATAGAGTATCCTTTTTCAACCTTTAATATTTTTTCTGCCACTAAAAAAGTTCTTACAAAGTATCCATATTTTGTTTACAAATAAGATTAATCATACAATAACATACATTACTAATTTTGCACTTGTAATACTATTTTGATCCCCAAAAACCTTACATAATACAGTATATATTTGTTTAAAAATAAAATTTGATTATATATAATAAAATACAATATCACTTTTCCACTCAAAATTATTCTTACCCGCCCCCCTCCCCTCTGAAAACGTATTTAATATCGATAGTTTGTTTTAAAAGAGAATTAGCTACGTGGAATAAAATACAATAAAACTTTATACTTGTAATATCTTTTCTGTTTCAGGCCCCCTAAACCCCCTTTCCCTCTAGAAATAAAAACTGCGTGATATCTTGATCTTTCCAAAACCTCCAACTGAAAAAAAATTGAAATAAAGAGAGAAACGGAAAACGAGTTGTTTTATTTGTTGTTTATGCAAAAGAAACCCGTTTCACCTTATTCATGGGTCCTCCTTTTCAGTTGGGTAAGCAGGTGGGGAGAAATTGGGGAAGCAGGTGGGGTGAATTGGGGGAAGCAGGTGGGGAGAAATTGGGGAAGCAGGTGGGAAGAAGGCATTTGGCTTCCTCACACTTTGTTGATGAAAAATCTATTATTCGAAGGACATCAACATACGGGTTTTAATTGCTACAGGCGCTTGTGTACGGGGGACATGTACAGCTTGCAGTCATTTGCTGTTCTGTACCTTATGTAGTACATTGGTATTTATAAATATTTTTTATAGGTTACGGTTTGTAATGTATTTTTAATGATTATATGAAATATTCGTCATTGAGCGAATAGGTGAATATCAATGTATCCAGGTATAAATATATACTATGGTTGATATAAACTAGTGTACAAGACACGTCAAAAGTGATGGTTATATATTAATGTAGTTATGCACATTCAAGTATACTTAACTCCATCTCACCAGGGTATGACTACTCCCGCCCTCCATGAACCGAGGGACAGAAATAGATCAAGTAATTATACGTTTAGCAATGATGCTGAGTGTCACTAGAATTATATATATATATATATATATTATATATATATATATATATTATATATACTTTTATATATATATATATATATATATATATATATATATATATATATATATATATATATATATATACATATATATATATATGTATATAATATATATATATATATATATATTATATATATATATATATATAATATATATATATATATATATATATATAAGAGTGCGTCTGTGTATGTGTGTGTGTGTGTTTGCGTATTGAACTCATGCTCGTTACTCTATAGAGGATTTCGAGGAAATATATAGTTTTTTTGTACCTAATGTATAATTGTGTATTAAGTTATAAGAACATGCTTCATAATTATACATAGCTTGAACAATTTGAGCCAGTTTATTTTGAAATTATGT
Organism: Palaemon carinicauda; assembly: GCF_036898095.1. Taxonomy (NCBI): domain Eukaryota; kingdom Metazoa; phylum Arthropoda; class Malacostraca; order Decapoda; family Palaemonidae; genus Palaemon; species Palaemon carinicauda. Next base: position 32,414,829 of record NC_090758.1, on the reverse strand, counting down.
TTATCATCTAATATGGAATATATAAAAGGCTAACTTTTTATGATATAGCCTAATGACTACTAAATGCATATAAAATTTTATACATCCAGTAGAGAATATATTTCATGATATCATAGAGTATACATGTAAATAAATTTTTTATATGCATTTAAAAATTCATTATAAAACTTTTGTCAATTTTCCAATATGCAAGGTATTATTTATTTGCTATATTTTTAATCAATAAAAAATCATTGATTAGGATATTAATTATGTTGTATATGTAAGCAGATAAGATATTTTACTAAGCAGATAGGAAAAATATTTATCTCTATATATTAAGGGGTCAGTTGCCTGATGTGTCCTCTCCCATGTTTTTTTATCAAAGGCATTGCCTTCCAATGAATATCTTCTCTCCATATCTCCCTTTGCCTTATGTCTACCTCTCATTTTCTGCTTCTCTCTTGGTCTCCTCCCCCAAGCTGCCCCCCTCCCCCCCTCCATACCATCCATCCTCAGTACTTTCCCACAACAGCTCAATCGTGACACTATTATCAGCTCAGTAATCTTTACTATGCCTGTCATACTGATTTAATTACTTTCCGATCTTTATAGAAGAAATATTCTGAAGTCCCCTTTAGATTTATTAAAATTCATTAAAGAATTGGTAGATATTGTGGTATCATTAATGATTTTGGTCGTAAGAATTTTTCGTAAAAAATATTTTAGTGCTGATTAAAAAAAGGAAGGAGACCATATAAATGTTTCATTCGATTTAATACGGAGAAAATATAATTTTCTTTTTTAAGGATTAAAATTACCTCCGTCCCTAAAAGCCTTTATGGAAGTCATATTGAATCAGATACCTTACTGAAGTATATCTTACTCAGGGATATAGTCAATGTAAATATTGAACTTGAACTCTTGAAGGCTCTATGCTTAAGGCGACTGACTTTAGATCTTTATTTTACTAAATATTTATTAATGTACCATAGAAAATATATATATATATATACATATATATATATATATATATATATATATATATATATATATATATATATATATATATATATATATATATTGATTTGAATATATAATTCAATTGATATACTCCATGGGAGGTTCTTCAAAAGAAAAAAACAACACTTAATTAGAAAAATTAGGTTTTTATTATAAGCATTTAATATTATTATTTTTCTTTATCTCAATTCCTCAAAAGATGAATGTGATTGGCATTGGAATTCCAATCTAATCTATATAAAAAAAAATATTAGAGATGCTAATAAGAGATATGAGAACTGAACTTTTACCTTCGAAAAAGCATTATTTTTCGAGGAATATATTGATATCAAAATACTATCTCTCTCTCTCTCTCTCTCTCTCTCTCTCTCTCTCTCTCTCCTCTCTCTCTCTCTCTCTCTCTCTCTCTCTCTCTCTCTCTCTCTCTCTCTCTCTCTCTTATATATATATATATATATATATATATATATATATATATATATACATATATATATATATATATATATATATATATATATATATATATATATATATATGCATGCATACATATTTTTGTTAATGTAGTGAATAGGTTTGTATATCACCCTAATCAAGAAATCTATACTAATCAGGTTCACCCATACTAGGTTTGTTTGCTCTTAAGTCATTAAAGAACTTTGAGGGAGAATTGGTTTCTTATTTTAATTTTTTTCCATTTCTTTTAATTGAATCCTCATGGATTTGAGTCCAATTTATCTTTTTCTGGGCATAATGATAGGAGATAAGTTATGTGAGGATACTCTTACATAGGTTATTGTGTTTCATAGCTAGGTATCTTATGGTGATTTATATCCGC
>NC_090758.1:32406024-32407492 GCF_036898095.1 Palaemon carinicauda | reverse complement strand
CCTCTAACCTCGCTCTCCACATCAGCCCACCCACGGATGCCTACGCCCACCTCCTCACGTCGTACCCGGAAGTTTTCCTTCCAGAACTTCGCCAAACGCCCACGGTTCTTGCCAAGCACAGTATTTATCACCACATCAAGACGGCGGGACCCCCAGTCTTCGCAAAATTTAGACGTCTGGCACCGGAACGATTGGCAGCCGCCAAACAGACGTTCGCCGAAATGGAGGAAATGAGCCCTTGCCAAAAGGCCTCCAGCCCATGGTCGTCACCCTTACACATCGTTCTGAAGAAGGACGGCTCCCTCCGTCCATACGGGGATTACAAGCGACTGAACATGCAAACAGAACCGGATCACTACCCCCTCGCAAACATCGCTGACATGACCTCCTACCTGCACAAAAGCGAAGGTTTTCTCTACCCTTGACTCCTGAAGGGGTATTATCAGATGCCTATGAACCCAGAAGACATCCCCAAGACCGCCATCACCACTCTGTTTGGTACATACAGCTTCAATACTCCTGTTTTGGCTTTCGTAATGCTGGGGCCACGTTTCAACGTCTCATGGATGGCATCTTAGGGGACCTCCCATTCTGTGTATGTTATGTGGACGACATACTTGTGTTCTATTCCTCAGAAGAAGAACACCTCCGTCACCTGCGCAACGTGCTCGGCCGCCTGCCAACAAAACGGCCTTGTAGTCCGGTACGACAAGTGTACCTTTGGAGCCAACAAAGTGTCGTTCTGGGGCACCACATCACTCCTGAAGGAGTCCATCCCCTCCCTAAGAAGGTAGCAGCCGTTCAGAACTTCCTCGCAGCCCTCGACCGTCAAAGCTCTGAAGGAATTCTTGGATATGATCAACTATTATCACCGTTTTCTGCCAGCCATTGCCGCCACTCTTGCTCCCCTCTACGCCTCCCTCAAGGGCAACCCAAAGGACCTGAAGTGAGGTCCTCTTCAAGAAGCAGCCTTCTGCAATACAAAGAAGGCCCTATCAACTGCTGCGGCTCTCACTTTTCCTATCCCACATGCCCCTCTCCTTCTCTCCACCGATGCCAGCGACATTGCTATTGGTGCAGTACTCGAGCAGGTGGTCAACGGCTCGCCCCGCCCATTGGCCTTCTTCAGCAAAAAACTGTCCAAGGCAGAATCAGGTTATTCTACCTTCGATCGAGAATTGCTGGCGGTGCACTTGGCTGTCTGTCACTTTCGCCATTTCTTAGAAGGTACGCCCTCGTCATTCGCACAGACCACATGCCTCTGGTGCATGCCTTCACTCGACATTCTGACGTCTGGTCCGCCTGTCAACGCCGACATCTCTCTGCCGTGGCTGAATTCAATTGCACCCTTCAATACGTCCCTGGGAAAATGAATCCCATTGCCCGATGCCCTGTCAAGAAACACGTTGGGTGCCGTTCAAACTGGGATTGGATTACAAAGCCTTGGCTAAAGCCCGACGACAGGATC
>NC_090758.1:32383524-32388524 GCF_036898095.1 Palaemon carinicauda | reverse complement strand
GTAAAAAGTGTAAGATACTTGGCGCCGTTTTGAATGTTCCGTCAGCTAACCAGTGTCGATTTTCTCTCAACCAAGCAAGACTTTCATTAGTGCCGAAAATAAAAACTTTATTAACATCACTTATACCACTATCATATAGAATGAAATTATCGCCCGTAAAAGTTAACTGCAAGGATTCCGGTATAACAACGGATGCAGCTGATAGAGGGGGTGGAGGGTAGTTTCCCATAATTCTTCGCTGTCTAGATATGCTACTCTTCAATTTCGCCCCAGACCCAATCTTGGCAGCAAGTTCATCTGATAGACCAGCGATAGCATCTTGAAGTAATCGCCTTAGTGGATCGTGTGTTCTTGCAGCAGCTTTTAGTACTTTTTTTTTAACCATTTCTTCGCCAACTTTAACAACATCAGGTGCATGCAAGTGTTCGCCTTTCTCGGAGCAATTTCTATCACTTTCGTATTCCAGTGTAGTACTCAGGCGTCCTTTACAACCTTTCACTTCACAATGCCATGGTCGTTTGAATATCTTTATCTTCTCTATAGATATAACCTTTATATGCTATTTTGTTTTTGCGCGACTAGAAAGTATAATATCCATGATGGGTTACTTTCAAATGTTTTTAAGAAAAGACTACAGAAATCGAAATTTCCAAGTGAAGAAAACGAGGTGACATGCATATCTTCAATAACCATTCAATTATTATATTATTAACGACCATTTTAGTTAACAACGATTAGTTACAATCGTGATAAATTGAGTTAACAACCATTAGTTACAATCGCTTAAAATCAACCTTCGTTGAAATTGTCAATCGCTCTTAAAGTTTCGTTCAAAATGACTTCGCTCAAAATAACTTCGTTCAAAATGATTTCGGTGTAATAAACACAATATATGTATATGTATATATATATATATATATATATATATATATATATATATATATATATATATATATATATATATATATAAGTATACCTATGTATATATATATATATATATATATATATATATATATATATATATATATATATATATATATATATATATATATATATATATATTGTGTGCGTGTGTGGTATTTATCCTTCATTTAAATCATTTATCATAGCTCCACTGATTAAATTGCTTATAATTACTATATATAATTCGATTTCATATAACCAACGAACCTACCAAACGCAAATCACTTGCAACATCACCCATATATCAACAGATATTCAACCTAATCAAAAAATATATTTATTTTAAAGACCACACTCTTAATTATCAAAGAAACTAAAAAAAGAATTTCAACTACCTTCCCCTTATGCATATATTAACTTCTTGATGCATCCATAGGAGATTAAACTTCAGTCTCCATGTCTAACTTTAGACTTAAACCTACTACTATGACGTGGAAGCAGTCGACCCTCGACATTCATTCTCACTCACAAATAGAAACGTTATATTTAGCCTTTTGAAGCCATGAATTAATAGGATTTTCCTTTATTGCTTTCAGGTAGGAGGGAGAGAGTGGTATTGGACTGTTTATCTTATAACAAGATTTCACTGCTACTAAGAGACTTTAGTTAGTATTATTATTATTATTATTATTATTATTATTATTTTTATTATTATTATTATTATTATTATTATTATTATTATTATTATTATTATTTGTAGATGCCGGCCATGAGGCCTTTATATTTAATCTTATATATCCAGCATAAATAATTGGTTTATTGATTATATGAACATTTAAAGAAGATATATATTATCCTAGTATTATTAGTCATATAATAGTTGAGTCAAACACTCATTAAACCAATCAATTGAACTATGTTTTAAATATGACCATATTCTTACAAACTCAGATTTATATCAGAGATACTCATGATGAATAAAATTCTTAAATTTAAAAGATGTGGAAAGTATTATGTCTGAGATACTCAAATTGAATGAAATCACTAAATTCGAAAGGCATGGGGAGTATGATATCTGAGATACTTGAATCCGAAAGATATGGAAAATATTATATCTGAGATACTCACACTGACTGAAACTCCATTCAACTCCTGAGTGGCAATTGGAGGACTCTCACTCGGCATGTACTTGAAGAATTCTTCGTCGTCGCGGTACCATTTGACGGAGTAGAGGTCTTGGGACGCCAGATCATAGCAGCACTTCAATGTGGCGTCTTCTCCCATGTCCACCGTCTCTGGGATTTCTAGACTTGTAATCCTTATGCCGTCTCCCAGAGCTGCAACAGAGAATGGGAAGACTTTGAATAAAGGAATTCTTAGATATAAGTTCAGGATTTTTTCTCCAGTGCTACAACTTTTTTCTACCATCACCAGATAACTGTGCCATTCATTTTAAGAACTGTCACTTAACCCTCTTCCAGAGCTGCAATAGAAAATTAATATACTTTTTATTAAGTAGACTTTGAATGCTAGTTCAAGATTTTTTCACCAGTGCTACAACCTCTTTCTACCATCACCAACTAATAGTGTCTTTTGTTTTAAGAATTGCCGTTTAACCTTCTTCCAGAGCTGCAATAGAGAATGGGGAGACTTTGTAAAAGGGGTCCTTAGATAAAAGTGAATATTTCTTTCACCAATGCTACAACTTCTTACCACCATCACCAACTAACATTGGAATTTATTTCCAGTATATCCGGTTAACCTTCTCACAGAGTTGCAATAAAGTATGGGACATTGTTTAAATAGGTCCTTAGATACAAAATAATAAAGAAAAGAAAATTCACCAGTGCTACAACCTGTCACCACCATCACCAGGTAACAGCGTAAATAAGAAAAGAATACTACAATAGTACTCGTGTACAATTTAATTTTTTTTTTTCTGGTAGTATTCAGAGTTTCTCCTTACTAGCATCGACTAATGACCTTCAGTGTGTTCACTAGAGTATTATTTCATTTTACCGTTCCAAAGAGAAAAAATATGTATAATTTTGATTATCAAATAGAAACGCATAAATAAAAAAAATTAGTGATCACATATCGATTAATTACGTCTTTTAGGTAAAAATAATGATATGTATTAAGCTACTGATATTAATTAGTATTACTATTAATCAAAAAGGAAATAGTACCGATCATAACAATATCATTATTACTACATTCATTAATATACTACTACTACTACTACTACTACTACTACTACTACTACTACTACTACTACTACTAATAATAATAATAATAATAATAATAATAATGATTATTATTATTATTAACATTCTTATTATTATAGTTATTATTATTAATAAAAATACAATCCCATATGAAAATGCAGGATACAATAAACCCAAGTGTTCCAAAAAGGTAAAATAGGACAGAGAGGGAAGTAAATAATGAAATAAATGAACTATCAAAGAAGTAATGAACAATTAAAATACAATATGTTAAGAACATTAATAAAACTAAATATCTGTATCATATATAAACTATAAAAAGACATTTATGTCAGCCTGCTCAACATTAAACTATTAGCTCTAAGTTTAAACATTTAAAGTAAATAAACAATATAATGTACTATTTATAAACATGTGGTAAGGTGACTCTCTAGGAATTCAAATTCAAACATGAATTCAAATTATAATTCAGTTTAATTGAATTTAACATACAATACAGCTTCAAAGGACTGATAAGTAAATAGAAAACTAATTTGGTATTAGGTTAAAAGCGGGACGGTAACATGTTCTGCAAATAATTTCATTAACTTTCAAATAATCCCTTGATATTGATATTAGATTTAGCATGTTTATCTTATTTTATTACTACGCTTTGGAAGGGAGGTGGGATTGTAATTCGGCATTGATTCTGTTTTTAATGTATTGTAGTTTTTATTTTGGCTTGTTGACAGTAACAACCATATATATAGAAGTTTTATATATATATATATATATATATATATATATATATATATATATATATATATATATATATATATATATATATATATATATATATATATATATTTATATATATATATATATATATATATATATATATATATATATATATATATATATATATATATATATTTATATATTTATATATATATATATATATATATATATATATATATATATATATATATATATATATATATACATATATTTGTGTGTCTGTATGTGTGTGTATCTATATACCATAAGCCGTTCCTAGCCCGCTGTAAAAGTAAGGCCTCAGACATATGTGTGTGCATTTGCATAGGTATGTAGGTACATAAACTTGAGTGTAAGTATTCTTGTACACGTATATGACATTCCTAAATTTTAGACATGAAAATATTAATATAAAAATACAAATATATAAAATCACTCAAATTTAGGATAGTAAAGATTTTCTGTATATCTTTTTAGGAAAATAAAAACACTGCAAAGAAAATAGGAAATACAAAAACGCATTCCACTATTTTGTACGAAATGTTCAACAAAATGGAAATCGGATAAATGTTGAATTAATTACATCTCTATGAAAGATCAAAGTTTATTGAGAGAGAGAGAGAGAGAGAGAGAGAGAGAGAGAGAGAGAGAGAGAGAGAGAGAGAGAGAGAGAGAGAGAGAGAGAGAGTTGTTTTTTGTTCAATTAAAATAACGACAACTAAAGGAACTTATGAAAGGGTAATGAGGCAATACTGATAAAAAAAGTAAATACAAATAAGATGAGAATCATTACAACTCTAAGTCAGTGAAAGTTATTTGTGTTCCACCTTTCAGGTATAACTAACCTGGACCAATTCCCATAAGAATTGGTCTCAACAATCTCAAATCTAGACGAACTTTAATGGGAAAATGAACTAATGGATTCAAAATGCAATATACCATTTATTACAACATCGAGGTAAGTGTTTAGGAGGGGAGAGAGTAAGGGAGAACGAAGGAGAGTGAAAGGGAAAGAGAGTTGATGGAAGAATTTCATTTAAGATTTTAGAAATAGGTTTCCATGTCAAGATTGTTTCATAAATTGGGTGCGGGGAAGGCAGTGTAATACAAGGT
>NC_090758.1:32376024-32381024 GCF_036898095.1 Palaemon carinicauda | reverse complement strand
ATATAATCATTGAAAATACAATATAAAGGTAACCTTTATAAAAGAAATATAGATATAAATGTACTACATAAAGGTATAGAACCAGCAAATGATTGTAAGCTGTACATGTCCTCCGTACAGAGCGCCAGTAGCAATTACAAGCCGTATGTTGATATCCTCTGAATAGTAGACTTTTCATCAACAAAAGTGTGAGGAAGCCAAATGCCTTCTATCCCACCTGCTTTTCCAATTCCCTCCCGCCTGCTTCCCCAATTCCTCCCCACCTGCTTCCCAAATTCATCCCCACCTTCCCCCACAACTGAAAAGGAGGACCCATGAATAAGTGAAACGGATTTCTTTTGGATCAACCACATATAAAACTCGCTTTTCGTTTCTCTTTTCATCATAGTTTCAAGTCAGTTGGAGTTTTGGAAAAATAAAGATATTGCGTAGTTTTTTTTTTTCTCTTTTTTATCGAGGGTAGGGGTGAGGGGGCCTATGACAGAAGAAATATTACGAGTGGAAAAGTGATTTTGTATTTTATTCTATATAATCTATTTTATTTTTAAACAGAATATGGATACTATTTCTGGTTTTTTGGGGGAGAGGAAAAGTAATACGCGTGGAAAAGTAGTAGAGTATGTTATTGCATAAATAATTATATTTCCAAACAAAGTAGGGAAACAATGCAAGTTATTTTTGGGTGAAGGGAAAGGGGGGGGGGACAAAAATATTAAAAGTTGAAAAATGGTACTCTATTTTATCGTTTATGATTAATTTTATTTAAAACCACAAAATATATTTTATACGTTTTTTTTTTTATTTAATTTTTTTTTTTTGGGGGGGGGGGCTGGTGTCGGTGTAAAAAAAAAATTACAACTAGAAAGGTGATATTTTATATGATATATAGTTAATTCTATTTCTACACAATATAAGAATCGAAATGATATAATCCTCCTTCCATTTGGGCTAATGGAAATAGCATACGAACTTGATCCTGCTTTTCATTATCCATTGAAAAAAGCTTTTGCATAAACACGGCATAAAAAAAGAGAAGAAAAATAGGAAGGATGAAAAATGCATCTTTTGGTTACGAACAATTTCTTTTCAGTAAGAGGAATATATCGTTCTCCAAAAAAATGCTGTTAGGAAAGGAATAAGTAAAAAAGTATGTTTACAAAGGTGATTAACTATTTCATTTCACCTTCTCTCTCTCTCTCTCTCTCTCTCTCTCTCTCTCTCTCTCTCTCTCTCTCTCTCTCTCTCTCTCTCTCTCTCTCTAAGTTGATTATACTACTAATATTATTACCGTAAACTATGCTTAAAAAAATATTAAACGTCCAAAGGCGCTCATGAATGACAGAGGCAAGGGACAGTGACTATGCCATAGACACTGACCACATATACATATAACCAGCTCCCAAACCACCTCTCCACCCATGGTAGAACTAGGGAGAGCCAGGCAATGGCTGCCGATGACTTAGTAGGTAGATATACAGGCTCCCCTAAACTATTCTTTCTAAGCTCAGAAGGATAGTGGGGTTGCAGACACTACAAAAAACTATCGAGCTTGAGCGGGACTCGAACACAAGTGAGGCAATCACCTAGCAGAGATGTTTACAATAGGCCACCACAATAATTAATAGATAACTAATAAAAAATAATATATAATAAATAATAGATAATAGAGGAAAAATACTAAAATCTAGAGGAGATTGTCTTCCAATTATGTATTAGGAGGTTCATGAAATATAACATAAAAAAGTTCAGAGAACTCTGTGCCAAAATGGCCAAGGATTAAAGAAGGAATATTAGCAATTTTAAGTAATGAATAATAGATAATAAATAATTACTAATATTAATTTTACTCAAGCAAAAACTCGACTTATATGATTATCCCCCACCAAATAACACAGACAAATATCCTGCTATCAGTGTCTGAAGAAAGAGTCCCTTACTCTCCTTGCAGTTTTGTGCAGGAAAGAAAATAAAAAACTTCAGCAAGAGTCTTTTAAAACTTGCGAGATTATCCGCAAGATTGCGCAACTGGCGCAAGACGTTGAGAACTCGTCTCGCTCCGATCTTAAGATGGGTTCAAATATATAATACATAAGTATGTAACATATAAATATATAATATATAATATGTATATCATATTATATATATTATATATTTATGTTATATACATATATATTATATACATATATAATATACTATATATATATATATATATATATATATATATATATATATATATATATATATATATATATATATTTTATATATATATATATATATATATATTTATATATAGATATATATATATATATATATATATATATATATATATATATATATATATATATATATATATATATATATATATATATATATAAATATATATAATCCTTTCAAAAGATTGACGTAAAAAAAAGAGTGACAAAAATAGTCATGAAAGGAGTGACATATCACAGGAGATTTATGGGATAATATGAATTTGCTCTTAACAACGATTGCTTATCGTCTGTCTGATAATGCGACTTACATATATGAAAATAAACATGGAATCGAAATACAGTCTAAAACAAATTTGAAGGTTTTTTTTTTTAAATATAAAAGTAGATAAAAATAAAGGTTCATTAACTTCGTTATCATTAAATACTTTAAAATACTTAAAACATCTACATGTATTTTTAAAATGTACTAGATGAAAAACAACACTCAACATTCAACAAGATCATTGTCATTATGATGACTTAGAATAAATAAAATATAAGTTGTGAACAATTTCTCGGATATAATCATTTATCGAAAAAACTTTCTCCTTAAAACTTTTGCTAACTTGTTTTCTCTTTAAGTTTCCTCCCCTTAAACCTTGTACCTCTTGCACTGTGTGATGGTCTTTCTTTAATGAATTCTCAAATCATCGAGTATACTCCCATATGGTGTCCTTCTCGAGTCTCCTGTGCCAAGTCTCTACACTATTGTTTGGTCTTGGGAGATAAATGCTACACACACTTGGATCGAATCGCGGGGATGGGATACACCTTACCTTTAACAGTTACGTTTAAGTGAGGGCTACGTCTATCATAGTATTTATGAGTAGCATTAACCTATTTACCACTGAAACAGTTACATTTAAGTCGCTCCTTTAGTGCACAGTCTCTCTCTCTCTCTCTCTCTCTCTCTCTCTCTCTCTCTCTCTCTCTCTCTCTCTCTCTCTCTCTCTAGTATATATATATATATATATATATATATATATATATATATATATATATATATATATATATGTGCGTGTGTATATTTGTGTGTATGTTTGTGCACATATGTGTGTACATGTAAATATAGTGTATGCATTTATAAACACTTATATGCATATATATATATATATATATATATATATATATATATATATATGTATATATTATATATATATATATATATATATATATATATATATATATATATATATATATATATATGCGTGCAGGTATATATATATATATATATATATATATATTATATATATATATATATATATGTATGTATATATGTATGTATGTATGTACATACAGTATATATAAGTATAAACTCACTCACATGCAGTAGTATTTTGGCCAGGGCACCAGCCACCCATTGAGATACTACCGCTAGAGAGTTATGGGATGTTTTGACTGGCCAGACAGTGCTACATCGGATCCTTCTGTCTGATTACGGTTTATTTTCCCTTTGCCTGCACACACGCAACGAATATTCTAGCCTATTCTTTACTTATTCTCTTCTGTCCTCATACACCTTACAACACAGAGATTGTCAAAAAATTCTTCACCCAAGGGGTTAACTACTGCACTGTAATTTTTTAGTAGCCACTTTCCTCTTGTTAAGGGCAGAAAAGACTCTTTAGCTCTGGTCAGCATCTCTTCTAAGAGAAGGACACTCCAAAATCAAACCATTGTTCTCTAGTCTTGGATAGTGCCATAGCCTTTGTACTATGGTTTTCCACTATCTTGAGTTAGAGTTCACTTGCTTGAGGGTACACTTGGGCACACTATTCTATCTTATTGCTCTTCCTCTTGTTTCGTTAAAAGTATTTATAGTTAATATAGGATATATTTATTTCAATTTAATTAGTCTTCTTAAAAATTTTATTTTTTGTTGTTTTTTGTTGTTTCTTTTCCTCACTGGGCTATTTTCCGTCTTGGAGCCCCTGGGCTTATAGCATCCTTCATTTATAACTAGGGCTGTAGCTAAGCAAATAATAATAATAATAATAATAATAATAACAATAATAATAATAATAATAATAATAATAATAATAATGTATATATATATATATATATATATATATATATATATATATATATATATATATATATGTCATTGAAAGCCAATTTTTGACATTTAGCTCTTAACAGTGAATGTTACTAAAGTACTTCAAATTTCAAAATTATCTTATTAGCAACAACGTTCTAAACAGTTTCAGTCGATTCGTGCATCAATATTGTCAGCAAGAGATTTATGTTGAATATTCGTATTCTTTTTCAAATCGAATTGATAGACATATGACAAGGGGGATTGTGTGTAAATGAATAATGATTTTCTTGGGAAGTATGTGCCTGTAGCTGTTTCGTAGTTTCCTCTTGTCTTATGATATTTTGTGTAAATTCCCAGGAGAACACTTGTCTGTGACATTTCATAACCAAGAGTATTAATCTAGGTTGAAACATCTATTTCTTAGCCAAATATATATATATATATATATATATACATATATATATATATATATATATATATATATATATATATATATATATATTATATATATATATATATATACATTCTACATTACAAAATTCATATGTACATACTCAACATACTACAGCATGAAACTACATAATTCACTCCATATAGAAATAAGACAATAATTATACACATCCAACTTCCACTCAGAAGATTTATAATGTCCATTTTTTCGTTGTTAGTAAAACACTGACTACTGTCTGCTATTATTTTAACGCTTT
>NC_090758.1:32344902-32349902 GCF_036898095.1 Palaemon carinicauda | reverse complement strand
AAATGGTGACACCGGTTAAACTCTACGAATCAGAGAAAGATCTTCAAGTAATTATAATAATAAACTCTAAGAATTAGAGGAAGATCTTCAAGACATCAAAATAAAGCTGTAAAACCAGAGAAAGATCTTCAAGAACTCAACGTTATCTACATGTATCTACAGTTTTGACTAAGTAACATAGTCCATCGAAATATATAACATTTAATGAATGTTATAAATACAAACTAATGAACTGGATCTTCAATCAACATCCTAGGATACCCAAGGACTGACGTTCAACGTTTACAAAACATATCCAGGAAGCACTACATTCAACGGAAACTCGAACGATACATCGCTAACAAAACATCAAGAGAGAGAGAGAGGATGTGTCGACATCACACAGAACCATATATAAGCTAAGTACAAGTTTTTAAATTCATTCCAGTTCGGGCAGTGAAGTGTAGTTATCACGAGTCGTTAGTCGATTATTACTGGGGTGAGTGGTTTGCTAATCTTTTATTTCCTTTCATTAAAGGAAACTGTGTTCAACTCCGAATTCTCATCTAGAATTTTTTCTCTCTTTGTGCTAATTCCTTTTTCTTTCAGAAATTTACAGAAAATATCTTTGTGTTCGGTTTTCATTCAGAAATTCTCGGGAAATGTCTTGGGATTAGTAACATTGTTTGGGGAATTTTATTATACATATGCGTTCACGCAGTGGACGTCTGTATTCATATAGATATTTTGATAGAATTGCAAGGGGTCGAAGAGATAGGAAAAGAAATACAGCAGTCATGACTCCCCCTTTGAGCCCTACCCCTGGACCTAGTGGCGTAGGCCAGACTAATCATCCTCCAATTGTGACGCTTGTAAATGCCAGGTCAGCAATCCTTCCTTTTCAGGGTCGAGTCAATGGGTTCTTGCCACAAAATGTGGAGTCATGGATTTCATCCGTTGATGCCCATTTAAATGCCAAACAAATCGTAGACCCTTTTGTACAATTACAAGAAGCTAAAAGTTTTATAGATTTTTCTAAGGGGGATGCGAGTGCATTTTTAAGAGGTGTTTCATTTCAAGAAGCAGTTACCTGGGATGATTTCAAAGTTAGGGGTGAAGAAGCCTTGGATGTAGTATTAACGTTAAAAAATACACTTAATCAAGCCACTATGAATCGGCTTAATGTTATTGAGAGAGCAGCTCTCATAGCTGATAGGCTTAATGAATATCAGGACATTTTAGGTAATTCCACTTGGGTTACTAGGGATAACATCTCCGTGAAAGATTTTTTACGATTAATGTATTTAACTTGCATGACACTTATGTTGCCTGAAGCTTTAGTGCGGTGTTTTGATAAAAAGTTAACGCCTGCAAGTACGGAATTGGATGTATTTAAACAGATAAAAAAACACATGTCCAAGTGTCCAGATCTCGATCCCGTGTTAACTAAAGTTTTTGCAAAGAATGAAACAAAGCCACAAACAGTGAACGTAGTTAATAGTCAAGTAGCGGGAATGACGTGTTATAATTGCAAACGTCAAGGTCACTTGAGCGCGGACTGCAGAACGAAATTCTGCACGATTCATAATAGTTCAAGTCATTCATACAATCAATGTTACTCGCGTAAGACACAACAGAATCCCAGAAATACACAGTCAATTCCACAGTCAGTTCCATATGGAAATAAAAAGAAAAATCCTCATTTTAACAATAAGAAGAAACAACCAAATGTCAATGCAGTTCAGAGTCCAAAGCAAACAAACACTTCTTCGAATATCGCTGAGCCTGGGTCGTCAAACCAGACCTCGCAAGGTCAGACTAATTTTCAGAATGTGCAGAGCAAAGCAAATACCACATAGTTAACTCCAGAGGGGAAGAGAGTGATGTTGGGTCAAGGTCATTCATGTCAACATCAATAGTATTGGATAATCAATTTAATGTTTTATCAGATAATTGTGAGACAATAGATTTTCCTATGAAACACACGGCCGAATTAAATAAAACAGTGCATGCTCCCGTAGATTTGCAACGAATTCATAAAATAATAAGCCAAAATGAGTTACGACCAACCTTATATGCTGTAAATTTAGAACACAAATCCTTTACGTTATTTTTTTACTCTGGTAGTCCACGTAATATCATGGATTTGAAGACACATCAATTGTTGTTTTCGAACTTTCCGATTGAAAAATCCGGAGTTAGACTCTCGGGTATAGGAAATAATGAATTAAATGTCATAGGCATAACTCATGTTCAATTCAAAGTCGGTAAACACACGTTTGCTGATACATTTGTTGTTATACAAAACATTGATATGTATCCAGCTGTAATTATAGGATACCCATCTATGGAAAATCAAAACATTATCTTAGCCCCTGCCAAGCACGGCGTGTATATCAAAGGGAAATTCTATAAGTCTTCTAATACCTTAAAATCAGTTTTGGATAAAAAGGAGACGACAAATGTAACCGTAACGTACGTTGAAGAACCAATAATCTGTCTCACTAATAAAGAAATAATATACGAGACCCAGCAGAATTCTCGTTCACCCGTAATATCATCTTGCACGCAATCTATCGAGCCAAACGTACCTTCAAATTTAATAGTGCAAATAAAAAAAACATCTGAAATATTAATCCTTTCCGACACTTTGAAAACTAACGGATTGTCTGTCACACAAGCTATTTATACAGTAAGCTCACACCAACAATGTAATATTGAAGTCTGTAATCATTTAAATAACACTTTAGTAATTCACAAAAATCAACATATCTTGGATGTAGAAGTTCATAAACATCGTATTCTTACCGTTGCTGAGATCAATCACTCTCAATCAGTTGTGGATGAATCCCTTTTGCGGTCTATTAAAAATAAAATCAGTAAAGACATTCAAGACGAAGAAATTCAGCAGAAAATTTTGGACTTTTAACTAAATATCGTGATGTTTTTTCCACTACGGATGGAGCCTTAGGAAAAACAGATGTGATCGAGCATCAAATAAGGTTAAAGGACAAACAGAAAATTATCTATGTACCCTCGTACAGACTCCCTATGAAATTCCAGAATGAAATAAATGATGAAGTAGGTAAAATGCTGGAAGAAGGAGTCATTAGGAAATCAAACAGCCCTTATAATTTTCCTTTAATAGTTGTACCGAAAAAAGATCGAACATGGCGTATCTGCGTCGACTTCCGTCGTCTAAACGAGGAGACGATCCCTGATCGATTCCTAGTGCCATGTACTGACGATATTTTGTCTTTGTTAGGTCAGAATAAATATTTTACCAGTTTGGACTTACTTAAAGGCTTTCACCAGATATCATTAGAAGACGATAGTATCCCATACACAGCCTTCAGCACAGCCAGGGGACATTATGAATTTTTACGGATGCCTTTTGGTTTACGTTGTGCTCCTATAACATTTACAAGAATGATCAACATAGTGTTTGGAGACTTGTTAGGGGATATATTGCATGCCTTTATGGATGATCTTGTAATCTTTTCCAACACCTTAGAAGAACATTTACGTAAGTTAGAACTAGTACCACAGAGATTAAGACAACATAACTTAAGGGTAAAGATTAGTAAGTGTGAATTTTTCAAAACAGAATTAATATATTTGGGTTTCATGGTGTCAAGCCAAGGTCTTAAAGTAGTCCATGATAAGGTGTCGGCTATACGTAATTTTTCCATACCTACTTATGTCAAGGGAATACAGCAATTTCTGGGTTGTAGTGGATATTACAGGCGTTTTATACCCAACTATTCAATAATAGCCTCTCCTTTAACTGATCTTACGAAGAAGGGTGTAGATTTCATATGGTCTGAGCAACATCAACTGGCGTTTAATACCTTGAAAGATGAACTGTGTAGTTCTCCTATCTTAAACTTTCCTGACTTCGGTAAGGAATTCTTCATTGCAACAGATGCCTCAGACTTAGGAGTAGGAGGGGTATTGCTTCAGCAATATGAAAAACAATTTTTCCCGATAGCTTTTTATTCTCGAAAATGAGAACTTCCGAAAGTAAGTATGCAGTAATAGACAAGGAAGGGCTAGCTATTGTTAATTCACTAAAGTATTTTATGTTCATAATTTACGGTTATCCCGTTAAGGTTCTTACTGACCATAAACCACTAACAGAATTTTTTAAAGGCTTCAACCACAGCCTTAATCGAACTCGGTGGCATTTGATCATTCAAGATTTTGGCGCAAGAATCGGGTATTTACCTGGGAAAGCAAATATCATTGCGGATGCATTATCACGCATCCCCGTGTCATCTTGTACGGAGCCTTTAGCTGAATTAATAGATATATCAAGATCCATGCCTATTGTTAAAACGATATCTGAACAAGAAGATTTAGGCTGGAGCGCTGAATTGTTACAGACTGAGCAAAGAAATGATCAGAAAATAGAAACAATTATAAATGCTTTGAAAGGCAATCATAAGGAAAAGGGATATATAAAGTATAAGCAGCAGAATTATATAATCAAAGATAATATTCTGTGTAGGACTGTGACAAGGAAAACCCGCAATACACCACATGTAACTAACGACCAGGTAGAGTACCATCTCACTTATTTCCACTGTCCTGAATTGGTTGCATTCAAATCCATTACATGGACACCCGGGGTTCTCATTAATGTCACAGAAAGCCAAATCATTGTTTTATTGGCATATGATGCTTACAGATATAAAAAGACACATAGCTAACTGTCACACATGTCAGGAAAACAAAGGGCATACGAAAATACCTGTCAGCCTAGGGGCTTATCCTGTGCCCAATCAACCCTTTGAAAGAATACATTTAGATTTGTTAACAGGATTTTACGAATCAGACAGAGGAAATAAGCACCTCTTAGTAATTATAGATGCTTTAACTCGATATACAGAACTAATAGCGCTTAAAACTAAAACTGCGATTGAATACGCTAGGAAGTTTTACAAGTGTTACATTTGTAAACATGGAATTCCACACATGATAATCTCAGACTCGGGTGGTGAATTTATTAGTGTGCTACT
>NC_090758.1:32332447-32336902 GCF_036898095.1 Palaemon carinicauda | reverse complement strand
GGATTTTTTGGGTGAGGTAGCCATGTCGTCCTGATGGAAGTTCATTCTTTAGTAGCTTCCCAGGTTATATTTGACTACAGTGATATATCCTAGAGAATTTACCAAAGGTATTCAGAATTTTAACTCCAGGAGCGAATATCCCTTGAATATTTTTAATAAGGGATATCGCATAAAATCAAAAGGACGTATTCTTGACACGTCTCATAGCTATCTACACCCCTAATAGCGTTTACACTTCGAGGGGGAAAAAGTGGCAAGAATATAGGAGAGCCGTTATTAAGGCAATGCTCCTACTATACTGTAAATAGGGCGCAACCCCGCTGCCCCATGGTGCCATCTAGCCATTCTTTCCCTTGTAGCTTAGCTGACCAGTGTTTATCGCATGTTATCTCTCGCTATTTTGGATTTATTTCGCTGTTATGATGTCTTCACCAGCTTCATCTTCCTCTGGAAAGTTAAGTAATATCTTTGAATTGTGTAAATGTAAGCTCTTGCCAGTTTTACTATTCGATTAAGATAGTAATTAACGTAACAGGAGCTGTTGCCAGCCGGATGGCGTCATGAACGCTGTCGTTTTTTTTGTACATTTAGTTAGCCTAGAACGACTTTCCCGGCATCGCTTGCTTCCTTACCTTTAGCTATTTAGCAATTTAGCTAGGGATTTTTTATATTATGTCCTTGTTGTCGTGAATTTGGCTAAATATTTTAAACCTCACGAGTGCTAGGCTTCCTAGCCTAGGTACCTTCACACTTCATGCATTATATAACCTTCCTGGTGAAGTTTATACTGAAGCTCAGGCAATATTTTATACATTTAAGATATTACTGCATTTATTTTTTCCTCTTCCAAGATAGTATACGAGGAGAGTTTCAGTGAATGATTCTCACTGCTCCTAGGCTTCTAGCCTAGGGGCTTTTAGTATTCTTTCATACATGTCCCCAATTGCTCTTGTATTGCCTTTTAAGGGGAGACTGACACCTCCTATACTTTTCAAACCAATACCAATCTCCTGGTGGGATTTAAGAGCAATTCCTCTCCCTCTGACTAGCCTAGGCTACCCCTCAGTTAGCTTTGCCCTGAACTGAGTTCTGGCAAATCTTTACTGGGACGTCCCGTTTCTTTCTTTTAAGCATTGAGTAGGTTTCGAGCCTAAAACTGGACACCAGAGTAGAATGTCTGTGTTTTGGCATCCGTCCGTCTGGGTGAAATGACTTCCCAGGTCGGGTTAGGTTGCCCTTACAGGAGGCTAGACCTCCCTACGCCTTACCCCGAAAGTTTTTGTATGACAATTCCCCCCCCCCCCCCCCCCCCCCCCCCCCCCCACCCTTGGCCTAGCAGACAGTCCTGTGCTGGTAAATCTTTAGCCCGAAGAATTTGAATTCTTTCCCTGCCGAAGATCTCTGGTACAAGATTCCAATTCCTTTTGAGATTGTGTCCTGGGTGTCGCCTTCTCACCTAGACTAACCCAAACTGGGGAATTTGAATTCCCCATCCATGAGGCTGTCTTCTATGGAATCCGAATCGCCCAGGTAGTTAGTACCTTCGGGTATTACTTCACCTATAGGACCCCTTGCCCCTCCCCCTGCTGTCCTTTTTGTGTTGGCCTAGCCTTCACATACCCTGGCCGTCATTCTACATTCGACCCTATGGGTAGTCTGTAGAACTGGACTGGGGTCTCCTGCCTGCTGCCGGCAGGAGCCCCTATCTGTCTTTGAGTGTTCTTCAGCCCTCCCTTGGACTGCCTTCCCCTATCCATGCTACCAATATGGATGGGATATGGTCGGATGGAAGCCTGAATCTTATTCCCCCTTCCATTTGAACCCTCATTCCGGATGTAGGCCGGCAAGGCTGAAACATTTGCCTTCCTCCATCCTCCTTTTCCTTTACCTTTCCCCATTCTGGGCCAACTGCCTGAGCCCAAAAACTAGGGTATATAATTGTATCCAAATGACAAACAAGAAAGTAGAATGCTATCTAAATGATAAACAAGAATGTAGGAATTATATCCGAATGGTAAACTAGAAAATATAATTATATCCAAATGATTACCTCGACAATAGAATTATATAAAAATGATTTACTATGATACAGAATTAAATTTAAAAGATAAATTATAAGATAAAATTATATCTAAATGATAAACTAGAAATTATAATTATCCTCAAATGATAAACAAGAAAATAAAATTACAACCAAATGATAAACTTGAAAATAGAATTATATATACCAAAATGAAAAACTAGAAAATGATATATCCAAATAATTAACTATAAAAGAAAGCAATTAGTAACCTATCTCACCTGTTTCCCGTTGATCTGCCACGGTCAGTTGAGCTGGTGGAAGTGACCTGGCTGATGTGCCAGGTCAATCTGGCCAGGGTCACCTATGTGGTACTCATGCTGTGTACCGTGGATGAGCGGTTTTTCCTTGGGGACAACTGGGAGGAGAGAAAAAAATAATTAGATTTCATGTTTCATTTGTTAGAGAGAGAGAGAGAGAGAGAGAGAGAGAGAGAGAGAGAGAGAGAGAGAGAGGAGAGAGAGAGAGAGAGAGAGGGAGAGAGAGAGAGAGAAGTATGAAATATATTTCTCGTTTTTCTGTTAATAAAAATAAAAATAATAATAATAATAATAATAATAATAATAATAATAATAATAATATTATTATTATTATTATTATTATTATTATTATTATTAATATATCGATTGTTATTATTATTATTATTATTTTTTATTATTATTATGTTTTTGGGTAGTAGACCCTGTTTCTGACAATTTTTTTTTTAAATAATTACTGCCTCAGTTGCATTGATCTTATACTTTACCTTATCAATGGCTCTTATTATCTTCTTCTCAGGATTACTACATACAGCCAGTAATTGGGCAAGAGTTATCCTTCATTGTGGGTAGTCAAATCCGGGAATTCTTTGCGAATCAAGGTTTTAATGTAAAGTTTACAGGTTAGGTAAAATTCACAAGTCGGGTAAAAGAATACAGAGAACAAGCTACGCGTTTCAGGAGTGCAATCTCCCTTTTTTCAGGCTAGAGTGGTAGAAACGATGATAGATGTATCCTTATATATGGAAATTCTGGCTTAGGTAGAGAGGCAGCTAATTTAAAGTGGCTGTGTCGGGCGTCGTGGGGAGAGTAAATAGTCTTGTTGATGGAATGGTGGATTCTCATTGGCTAAGATGCTCGCCCTGAGCGGCTCTAGTTCAATCAGACTGCCTTCCCACTCACTCATGGCTGATGTGTCGCCATCTTGTCCTCTGGCAGCTGGGCACTGATTGGTGGAAGCGCTCACCGAGAGGGGTATACAAACTAGGCAGGCTCTCTTGTAGCTGATCAAAACTGTCTTGGTCGGTGGTGTCTTGATCGGTAGAACTTGTCTCGGTTGGAAATGTCATGGTTGGTAGCGTTACTCCTCATTGTATTGTTCCTGGTGACAGGAGGAGAGAAAGAACATTTTCCTGGGTAGAATTAAATGCCGGTTTTTCTCTCTATATAAGTAAAGTTTCAAGTATTCGAAGTCTTCTGCTATCTAGAGCATGGCCCATTATCTTAGTGTTTTAATTATTTCCTCACGTCTAATGTTGTTCTTGTAGACGTGCAGGGCATAAGCTCTTATAGTGCCTGGATGAACGTGACAGGACAATTCTGCCTTAGGCAAAGAGGCAGTGAATTTACATTGGTTACTTTGGGCGTCATGGTCAGAGTAAATACTGGGATTGGTAGGGGATGCCAGGTCCTCATTGGCTAAGCCACTCGCCGAGAGCAGTTGTAGTTCAGGCAGACTGCCTTCCTACTCAATCATGGATGATGAGTTGCCAGCTTGTCCTCCAGCACCTGGGCTCTGATTGGTCAGAGCGCTTGCCGGGAGTGTATCAAGACTAGGCAGGGTGTCCAGTCGCTGACTAAAGTGGTCTTGGTTGGTAGTGTCTTGATCAGTAGAATTGTCTTGACTGTAGATTCTCATGATTTGTAAGGTTACTTCTCAGTGTGTTGTTCCTTTGACAGGGAGAAAGAAGGAACATATCCTGGGTAGTGTTGAGTGTCGGTTTTTCTCTCTCTGTATAAGTAGAGCTTTAAGGATTCAGTGTCTTCTGCTATCTGGAGCACAGCCGATTATCTCGACTATTTCCTCACATTTAATGTTGTTGTTATGGTCGTGGAGGGCACGAGCTCTTATAGCGCCTTGTTGAACGTGACAGGATAGTCTCTTGGACAAACACATGGTGGTCATTCTTATGTAACGTCCAGAGCATCCAGTAACAGGACATAAGTAGGAACAGACCAAGTTGGTCTGTCTAAGGATGTATTGAGTTAGAGGGTTGGCATTGTTCCTCATGATGAGGATCTCGTCTTGGTGGTTTGATAATAAATAATCATCTTGACCTCTGTGTTTCTATCTACAAGGGAGAAGAGATTCTTTATTATGTCTCTCATTGCTTTTTC
>NC_090758.1:32317447-32322447 GCF_036898095.1 Palaemon carinicauda | reverse complement strand
TAGCACTGATTAGAACTCCAATCGGAAACCTGAATATCATCCCCTCGTAAGTCCCTCCTGGCTTCCATTTTAATCAAAGATATAGGCGACCACTAGTTCGGCTGAGAGAAAGGATTAATGACCGCTCCTTACCTTCCCTGCTCACTTCTGTTAGAGGACGCCTTTGCAACAGGAATGGAGGAGGATCATGAGTTAGAAGTGCTTCTCCTCTCTCAATAAAATTTATAGGTACTTCTTCTTTGGCAATCATGAGTTAGAGGTACTTTTTTTTATTTATTTTTTTTTTTGTCAATGCTGAGTTAGAGGTACTTCTTTGTCAATTGAAGTTACAGGTACTACTTTTTCAATCTTGAGTTAGAGGTGCTTCTCATTTATCAAAGCTGAGTTAGAGGTACTTCTTTGTCACTCATGAGTTAGAGGTAATTCTCCTTTCTCTATCAAAGTTAGAGGTACTTCTCTGTCTATCATGAGGTAGAGGCACTTCTTTGTCAATCAAGAGGTATATGTACTTCTTTGTTAATTATGAGATAGAGGTATTTCTCCTTTTTTTTAGTCAAAGTTATAGGTACTTCTTCGTTGTCAGTCATGAGTTACAGACACTTCTCCTTTCTCAATCAAAGTTAGAGGTACTTCTTCTTTGTCAATCATGAGTTAGAAGTACTTCTTTATCAATCATGACATGGAGGTACTTTTCCTTTGTTAATCATGATATAGGTATACTTTCACTTTGCCAATCATGAATTAGAGGTACTTCTCATTTATCAAAGACGAATTAGAGGTACTTCTCCGTCGACGAGCATGAGTAGGAGGTACTCCTTTATCAATCATGAGTTAGTGGTAATTTTACCACTAATTTTAATCATGAATTTGAGGTACTTCTCCTTTCTTAATCAAAGTTAGAGGTACTTCTTCTTTTTCAAAGTTATAGGTACTTTTTCTTTGTCAGTCATGAGTAATAGGTACTTCTCCTTTCTCAATCAAAGCTAGAGGTACTTCTTGTTTTCAATCATGAGTTAGAGGTACTTCTCCTTTCTCAATCAAAGTTAAAGGTACTTCTCCTTTATCAAACACAAGTTAAAGGCACTGCTCCTTTATCAATTACGAGTTAGAGCTACTTCTACATTAATCACAAGTGAGAGGTACGTTTCCTTTGTCTGACATGTTGACAGGAGTCAATTCTATTCAAAGTCGAGGGTTTATGTAGACATTGATTAAAGCTCCACGTTGTCAGCCATGTTTGAAAGGATACTATGACGAACCGAGAGAAGGTTGTGACTCAAAGGCCGTATGAAAGTAACTGAGTAACTTTATAACAGAACACTCGCTTATATATACATACTCAAAGGCAACAGAAAATTTCCTGTTCAACCGACACCGCACCGGTTAACAGTTAACAGTGAGAAAAACAGACAGGTCATTTCAGGTCCTTGTCAGTACGAGGGGAGAGCGTAGATACAAACATATTATATACACAAAATGAAATGTCTTTACTATGTATGATCGTGTACCACACGGTTGGTACAATGCTCCCCCCTAAAAATTACATAATGTCCATGTAAGATAGGGCACCCTGATCTAGAGAGGTGAACTGTAGGTTGGTAATATAGCAGGAGATAAGCAGGTTTTAGACGATCAATGGATACCCAGTGTTCTTTGCAAAGAATGTTTAGTAGGAATGCTTTCGGACTGTGTCAGATCACAAGGAAAGGGCCCGTGTAAGGGGGTATGTGATGCTTCGCTGGGGGCTTGTAAGTCTGATGGCATGTAGTAAATTTTCCTATGACGTGACATATGCGCTGGAGATTGTCAGAGGAGGTTGCAGAAGGAAAAGATTCGGCAGGGACGCCCAACGGGTGGTCATACACCATTTCAGCTGCCGAGACGTCGAGAGCGTCTTTAGGAGTGGTCCTTAGTCTCAGGAGGACCCAGGGAAGCTGAGTAAACCAGTTGGAATCCTTGCAGCGGGATATCAAATCTGCTTTGAGGGTGTGATGAAGACGTTCAACCATTCCATTGGCAACGAGGTTGCAGGCAGTTGTCTGATGTAGGGTGATGCTCAGGATATTTGCTAATGATGTCCACAATTGAGAGGTGAAAGTTGTACCCCTATCAGAAATATTATGCTCAGGAATACAAAATCTTGCAATCCATCCTGAGAGTAAGGCAGATGTACATGAGGCGGATGTTACAGTTTCCCTGGGAATGGCTTCAGGCCAACGAGTGGAGCGGTCGATGACGGCAAACAGGTAACAATGTCCTTGTGATGTGGGTAGGGGGCCTACAACGTCAACGTGAATGTGTGCAAAACGACACTGAGGTTGAGGAAAAGTGCCCACTCCTGAATCCGTGTGTCGATGTACTTTGAAAGTTTGGCAAAAAGTACATGCACAGACCGAGTCCTTAGCATCCTTAGAAATGCCGTGCCAAATAAACTTCGTACTCAGCAGCTGTGCAGTAGAATGTCACGAGGGATGTCAAAGGCTGTGAAGGAAATCAAACACCTGCCGGCGCATGGGATCAGGAATCCAAGGTCGAGGTCTACCAGTAGTGACGTCACAGAGGAGGTTGATGTTGGAGTCTTCGAGGGGGAAGTCTTCTCAACGGAGGAACGTAGAGGATGTCTTACATGCTTGATACTCTGGATCCTCTCATTGGACTTTAGCCAAGGCGTTGTAATCCAATCCCAGTTGAACGGCAGGCAACGTGCTTCTTGACAGGGCATCGGCAACGGAATTAATTTTCCGAGGGACGTACTGAAGGGTTCAATTGAATTCAGCCACGGTGGAGAGATGTCGGCGTTGATGGGTGGACCAGGCGTCAGACTGTCGAGTGAAGGAGTGCACCGGAGGCATGTGGTCTGTGCAAATGTCGAAGGGCATACCTTCTAAGATATGGCAAAAGTGATGGACAGCCAAGTGCACCGCCAGCAATTCGCGATCAAAGGTAGAATAACTGGATTCTGCCATGCACATTTTTCTGCTGAAAAAGGCCAATGGGAGGGGCGAGTCGTTGACCAACTGCTGGAGTACTGCACCAATAGCGACGTCGCTGACATCGGTAGAGAGAAGGAGAGGGGCATGTGTGATAGGAAAAGAAAGAGCTGCAGCACATGATAGGGCCATCTTTGCATTGCAGAAGGCCGCTTTTTGAAGGGGACCCTACTTCAGATCCTTTGGCTTGCCCTTGAGGGAGGTGTAGAGGGGAGCAAGAGTGGCGGCAATGGCTGGCAGAAAACGGTGATAATAGTTGATTATGCCCAAGAATTCCTTCAGAGCTTTGACGGTCGAGGGCGGAGGGAAGTCCTGAACGACAGCTACCTTCTCAGGGAGGGGATGGACTCCTTCAAGAGTAATGCGGTGCCCTAAGAACGACACTTCGTTGGCGCCAAAGGTACACCTATCGTACCGGACTAAAAGGTCGTTTTATTGCAGGTGGTCGGGCACAATACGCAAGTGACGGAGGTGTTCCTCTTTTGAGGAGAACACAAGTATGTCGTCCACATAACACAGAAGGGGAGGTCCCCTAAGATGCCATCCATGAGACGTTCAAACGTGGCCCCAGCATTGCAAAGGCCAAAACACAAGTAATTGAAGGTGTATGTACCAAACAAATTGGTGATGGTGGTCTTGGGGATGTCTTCTGGGTTCATAGGCACCGGATAATACCCCTTCAGATGGTCGAGCGTGGAGAAAACCTTCACTTTGTGCAGGTAGGAGGTCACATCGGTGATGTTTGGGAGGGGTTAGTGATCCGGTTATGTTTGCATTTTCAGGCGACTGTAATCCATGTCTTTTTACAGAACGATATGTAAGGGTGACGACCATGGGCTGAAAGACCATTTCCTCCATTTCGGCGAACGACTGTTTGGCAGCTGCCAATCGTTCCGGTGCCAGACGTCTGAATTTTGCGAAGACTGAGGGTCCTATCATATTAATATGGTGATAAATACCATGCTTGGCAGGAGCCAAGTGCCTTTGTCGAGTTCTGCACGGAAAACTTCTGGGTATGACATGAGGAGGTGGGCGTAGGCATCCGTGGGTGTGCTGATGTGGAGAGCGAGGTTGGAGGGGGTGGGTTGAAGAGGTTTCGACAAGTACGAGTCTGCGTTGGCTAATCATCGGCGGGTGACATCGACCAGAAGGTGGAAATGAGAGAGGAAATCTGCACTGACGATTAACAATGTGATGTCAGCAACAAGAAACTTCCAATGAAACTTACCATTTCCAAACGATAATATGGGGTCCTCATAACCGTAGGTGGGTATCGCAGATCCGCTGGCAGCTACCAAGCAGACGTCGGCAGATGTAGACAGACTACGTCGTGTCTTGAAGAGTTTCCTTGGCAAAAGAGAACGACAAGCACCCGTGTCTACCAAAAATCGCACGGCTGTTCCTGCATCATTTAAGAAGAAAAGATTAGAAACTGCATCGAGTGATGGCCTATTTACGCGTTTTTTGGGCCACTGACAATCCTTTGCATATTTCTTTGCTGTTGCCCTGAATCTGTTGTGGTAGTAGCAAAGCTGCGGCAAATAGGTAGCAGTAAGGGGGTGTAGAAGTTGTTGGTTTGGGCGCTAGCGATTGGCGGGTGGTGTGTGGCTTTGTCGCCGCTTCGGCACGTTACAGGTAGGTTTGTTTTTCCTACAGCATTCACGTTAGCTTCAGGTGCCGTTGAATATGCGTCCTCTTCGTCAGGAGTGGAGATGTTGATGGAGGTCTTGAAAGTTGGTAAACTATCGACATCGGGTATGGCAGCGTGTACAGGTTTGGGTAAACGGCGTATCAAAAGGGCCCAAAGTAGGTGCACCTCACAAGGAGAGCTGTCTGTGGCAGGTTACTGGCGAGCAATACTGGTCATTTCCCTGAGGGCGAGCGAAGCCCTTTGGTCCCCCAACAGTTGTTGAAAGAGCGGGAAAAGCTTTGCTATACGGGCGGCTGGTGACGGCGAGTACTGCTACAAAAGCTATGTTTTGAGGGCGTCATACCCTATTGGGGTGTCTC
>NC_090758.1:32287447-32292447 GCF_036898095.1 Palaemon carinicauda | reverse complement strand
ATTTCCAATTATATTCAACATATTTGATGAAGATTTTAAACAAATCAGATGACCGAAATTTGATAGATTGAATATTTTTTTTTTTTTAATTCTTCAACATTGCTGATAACGATAAAGAAATATCAGGAGAGGAAATGAATAGATTAAACAAAGGTATTTTAATGGAAAATTTGAATATTAGAATTAATTTAATTAGGTTTCCTTGTCATTTGAAAATTAGGATATGTTTTGAGAAAATAATTAAGTCCGTCTCATTTTACAAAATTTATTCATAATTTGCAAAAAAAAAAAAATTGCTTGGAAAATATTAGGGCGATGAATTTGACATTCCTTCTCTCTCTCTCTCTCTCTCTCTCTCTCTCTCTCTCTCTCTCTCTCTCTCTCTCTCTCTCTCTCTCTCTCTCTCTCTCTCTCAAATAGAATATATAACGTTATATATCATTTTATAATATTAATATATATTATTAGAAAGGATAGTTCTTCCAAAAATACTTACTCATCGTTCATGATCTGCCATTGACAGCAAAACGGCTAGACAAAAAATTGCTTAAATTATTCCAAGCTTCAAAAATATAAATCTAAGTTTTAAGATTATTTACGGAGGAAATAATGCAAAGAAATATAGTCTCTGAAAAATAATCTCAGAATAAGAATAATATGTCATATATTTTTATACTTAGATGTAAGTAGAGCGGAGAAAAATGAGTACAGCGTGTGCCCAAAGAAAGGTTACAGGTAACATTTAGATATTTTCGTATATAGTAGACGTCGAGAAATTTATTTCCATACATTAGATATACTACAATGAACATTTAATATCTTAAGTTTTCCATATGTATTTATATCTAAAACAGTTTTGTGAAAGTGGAAAAAAAAATTGAATTAATTAGACCTCTACCCTTTTGTTATTGTTACCAACTTTTAGCAATTATAACCATCATTTTAGTTACTGTAACCCTACTTTTGGTAACTATATACTCTTGGTAACTTTATCTCAACTTTTGGTAACTGTAACTGACTTTAGGCGAACCCTATATAATAAGAGGAAAAATTCATATAAAGAGGATATTTAAAAGAACCATATTATAATATAAAAAGAAAAATCTTAGCCTAATATTTAAAATGAAAACATTGAAATTAGATATTAAATTATTATTATTATTATTATTATTATTATTATTATTATTATTATTATTATTAGCTATGCTATAACCCCAGCTGGAAAAGCTAGATGCCATAAGCACATGGCCTTCAACATGGAAAAAAAGCCCAGTGAGGAGAGAAAAGAAGTAAATAAGTAAACGATATAAGAAATAATGAACTATTGAAATAAAGTATTTTTTTTTAAAACATTAGCAACACTAACACAGATATTTCGGATATAAACTATACGACTACTTATGTCAGCTTGTTTGAAAAAAAAAAAAAGTTTGAACTTTTGAAGTTCTACAGATTCAACTACCCGCTTAGGAAGATCATTCCACATCCTGGTCACAGATGGAATAAAACCTCTAGAATACTGTGTATTATTGAACCTTATGATGGAGAATGCCTAAATTTTAGAATTAACGGCATAGCTATTAATATTATTGTTATCAAATATTCCGGTTGTATCAACTTTTTTTTTTCATTGAAAGCATGAAAAGATAACCTCTCTCTCTCTCTCTCTGAGTTGTATTTGTGTGCCGGTGAAGTGAACACTTGTGCGTCCCTAAAAATATCCTGATTGAACGCGGATAACAAAAAGGCTATCGAGTGAAATATAGCTACAAGTTTTCGTGAATAGTCGGTGATTAGTTTGAGGGCAGAAAAGTGGGATAAAACGTCGGCATAGGGTAGTTATCTTGTGAATTAATAAAAATCTGAACAAGATGGCATTGTATAACACAGGCAACTCGTGGAGAGACTTCGCTGGAGTCAGCAAAAGCAAATTCCATGAGTTGGCGAAACAGGAGCTCGACCGATTGACAACAGATGTCACTAGCAACTCCAACCAGTGTGACGGAAAAATATTCGCAGACATATTGAAACAATATGATCCAATAGACTGGAACAAATCTACGGAAAACATCAGTAAAATAATTGAAGAAATTCCAAAGAAGATCCAAGTGATAAAGAGACTTATAAAGAAAGTCTACATCAATCAACACATTCCATCAAAAAACAACAACAAGTCCAATATGGTGAATATGCTGATTGATGCACTGGGAAAAAGAATGCCCAAATGGTGTAATACATGTAAGATATGGTATTCCATTAATAATCCTCAACAACTGATTAGAAAATGTAATGCCTGTCATGTTCCAACACAACACACATGTGCTGAAATACAGCAAAAAATAAAAAATAGAGACACAAAGGTATTTTGCTCAACATGCTTAGTCTGGATAGAATATATAATTAAGTCGAGACTGAAGCTGCAAATAGTTGAAGAAGAAGAAGAAGAACAAGAAGAACAAGAATAATAATAATAGACCCAAGAGACTCTACCCGGACCTACATACTTTTAGGGAAGAGCAAGAACCAAAAAAAAAGAAAAGAAAGATATAGTCTGTAATAGGCTGAAAAGAGGGAATTGCAAATTTGGCGAAAGATGCTACTACAAGCATCCAAAGATATGCCATAATTATGAAATATATGGTAAATGTGCGTATTTAGACGGATATGGAGACGAATGCAGAGATCTCCATACAAAAATATGCAAAACCCTAAAAGAAGGAAAAGGATGCAGTTTCAACAAAAAATGTCGATATATGCATCCTGCAACTATGAATTAGAGTAAGAAAACTCAGCAAACTGAAAAGAAAAACAAAAATGAAACAAAAAAAGAAACAAAAAAGCAGGCCGCGTATATACCGCACTATGAACCAAAAAAGGCCTTTTAACCCAAATCTCCACAAATAGAGCCCAACTACAAAGAATGCATCTATAATGCCAGGGGTTGGTGCAGATATGGGGATAATTGCAGGTTTACACACAAAAATAAGTATGAAGGCGAAAGAACAAATATTAAGGAAAAGTTGGATTTTTTAATGGCAGAATTCCGAGAAATGAAGAAAAGAATATCATATCAGAACAGGAAGGAAGCATGGGAGAATCCATATTATTACCAATATTAAATAATGGGAATGAAACACAAACCATAATAGTGATGAATGCACAGGGTTTAGTCACGAGTAACTCTAAGAGGAAAATAGAGTTCCTAGAAGAACTAATCCAAATTGAAAAAATAGATATATTAAATATAAGTGAAACATGGTATTCCCAAGAGACTGGCAGTGATGACCAGATAAAGGGTTTCCAAACTTATAGATCAGACAGAAAAAATAGGAATCAAGGGGGAACCGCAATATATGGATGAGACATAAATCAAGGAAAAGTCTGTGAAAAATACAGCAACACAGAATGTTAATTGATTGCGGTAGAATTTGAATTTGAAAAACTAGTGAATATTGTAGTTTACAGACCCCAAAATACTAAGGAGTTTGACATAATAATAGAAAAAATAGATGATATATGTAGAAACCATAAAGACTGGAATATACTCCTATCCGGAGATTTTAACTTTCCTTTCGTGGATTGGAAAGAACGGATAAAAGAAAGTGGTTGTATGTATACATATAAAAAAGAGAGTAATAGTAGAGCAGAAGATAAGAGGCAATTTGAAATGCTTCAAGATATGCTATTAGAACATAATATGCAACAAATAAACCACATTCTAACAAGAAAGGAAAATGTCCTAGATCTAGTATTTGTGAATGAGGTGAATTATGTTAAAGAAATAATAGTGTATAACACGGGAATTTCAGACCACAATGTCATAGAATTGATAGTTCATTCCAAAGCAAGTGATCACAGAATTAATAAAAGCACAAAACTTTGGGAAGGATATGGAAAATATAATTTTTACAGTAAGAATATAAAATGGTCAGAAATAAATGAAGAACTGAATAAAGAATGGAAAAATGTATTTGTAAGTGATAATATACAGGTAAATACGGACATACTGTACAAAATACTGGAGAAAATTGTTGAAAAATATGTACCGAAAAAAAAACAATAAACAAAAGACGTGCATACCAAGAGACAGAAGGATCTTATTTCAGAAAATTAGAAAGTGGAAGAAAAATCTTGCAAAAGAACAAAATGTGTGGAAAATGAGGGAAATAAAATGTAAGATAGAAAATGCAGAACAAAAGATTATACAGTCGAAAGAAAATGAAAAAAGGGACTTAGAAGAAAGGACACTTCAAAATATAAAAAGAAACCCCAAAGTACTTTACTCCTATGCAAAAAAGATAAATAAAGGGAGAATAGAAATAGGCCCTCTAAGAATTGAAGGACGGCTAACGAATGAAAAAAAGGAAATATGCAACATATTAGCAGAAAAATATAACAGTGAGTTCAGGCCAAGAATTGCGAATGAGAATAATGAAACAGAAATGAGAGAAGAAAATCTTGAATATCTAACGGATATAGATATTAATGAAGCAGATATTGTAAAGGCTATAAACGAAATTAAAAATGGATCGGCAGGCGGACCAGATGGAGTTCCGGCGATTTTGTTAAAAAAAACTGCAAACACTATCGCGAAGCCGCTCGCAATACTGCTAAGACAGAGTGTAGATATGAGCGAGATATATGTTAAACATAAATTAGCCTATATAACCCCTATCTTCAGAAGTGGATCAAGACTAGAGGCAAGCAATTATATACCTGTTAGTCTAACATCATATATTATGAAAGTGTATGAGAGGGTAATAAACAAGAAAATAATGAACCATTTGGTCAAAAATAATTTGTTTAATATGGGTCAACACGGTTTCGTGCCTGGAAAAAGTACACAGACCCAACTGATAGCACACTATGAAAACATATACAAAAATATGATAAATGAAAAAGACACAGATGTGATCTATCTAGATTTTGCAAAAGCCTTTGACAAGGTAGACCATAACATATTGGAGAAACCAATGAGAAAGCATAATATTGTGGGAAAG
>NC_090758.1:32274947-32277447 GCF_036898095.1 Palaemon carinicauda | reverse complement strand
GACATCAAACTATATAAAATGAATAAAAGGATAAAGAATTATTATAAAAAGCTAATAATGATTTATTCAGATAAATTAACGGATTGATGTCAGGTATTTTGGAATAAACTTAAGAGTACCCAAATATTAATGGAAAAATATCATGGCCAACGAAGCTACAAATAAAATGTTTTTGATATTTCTTTTCAAATATTCTTGCCGTATCACCATGGATGGAAATCTCTAGAAAATTGAGAAATGTTTAGTTTTATTGAAATTTTTATTTTTTTATTTTTACTTTTTTTTTACTTCTTGAAAGACTGTTTGAATCTTACACATTATATTTATAGTCACTATATCACAAATTTTTAACCAAAAATAATATTGTTATAAATATAATTCCAAAAGATTAATAATAAATATATTAAAAATACCAAAATGGTGAGACAATGCATACTTAGAGAAGGACAGAGAGTTATTGGGAAAAATAGTTACGAAGAATTAAAATACATGAAAAGGAGTTAGCAGATAATGGTTGAAAAATCACTCTATTGAAAAAAAAAAAATCCAAAAATCGTTTGAGATATGAAGAGGCATCAGAGCGAAAAGGACATCAAAAGGTTCGAGGAAAGGTAACGGAAGGAATAAAAAGGCACCTGAATAAAGGTTGTACGAAAACTGAAGAGGTGAAAATGTGAACTGTGCTTGTAAACAAACTAGGAATTGAGAATTTGAAGAATGGACGGTTCCTGTAAATATGAGTTCAGATAAAAATATTGTAAGTGAACGGTCCTTGTAAACAAACTAGAAGCTGGAATTTTGAGAATTGAACGGTTCCTGTAAATATGAGTTTTGAAACAAATATTGTAAGTGAACGGTGCTTGTAAACGAACTAAAATTTTAAATTTTGTGGAATGAACAGTTTCTGTAAATATGAGTTCAGAGAGATACATTGTAAGTGAACGGTGCTTGTAAATAAACAATAGCGCATATGATGCCAAAGTTAAATTAATTAGAAATCGAAAGATTATATAAACTGAAGTTTAGCTTGTTAGAACAAAATAAGATATTAAGATGGAATGGCGGTTGTAAACAAAATAAGTGAAATTACATGAGCTCTAACAATATTATTAATGAAGCAAAAGAAAAAGTATTAATATTAAATATCTATAGATATTTATTTAATGTATATATATATATATATATATATATATAGGCGTGTGTGTTTTTCTCAACTAGTCTTGTATAGGCTAATGCTGTAGCTCTTCAAGATTGTCATATCGAATAAACTAAAGAGATTTAAGACATGAAACCACGTAAGATGAACTTCATAAATAGCAGGAGAGTCTGATAGCAGGGAGTATCGGAGCAACCAAAATACAACATATCAAAATAATGAGAAAAAAAAAGAATAGCGAATGCAAAAAGCCAACGTAAACAATGCACGATTCTAAAAAAAAGAAAAAAAAGCTATGTAAGAACAGTAATCAACAAAAGAACTACGGAAGTGTAATATGTAAAAGAGAATAAAGATCTTTTTTATAGCTCAGTTTCCCCTCAACTTTTCCCCTTGTTTGTGGGTGAAACAATTAGAAAACGGCCGAAAAACTAAGTATTGTATTCAGTGCAGTTCGTGGATAAATAACTTCAGACTCTGTGAGTAAGTTGTGCATTTCGCTGAGTAGTGTGTATACATAATACACAGTCACGCACGTGTACACACAAACACGTGTTCGTCTGTTTTTGTGTTAGTTTATGGGTTGGTGTGTTTGTTTGATGTTCATAGTTAAAGGCAAGATAAATAATACAGGCGAATTCATCCTTCTTAAGATATTTCATATGCAATCTATTTTGACAGAGAGAGAGAGAGAGAGAGAGAGAGAGAGAGAGAGAGAGAGAGAGAATATCCCATAAGTAGATTAAGTAAATAGATCTTATGATAAATGAGTGAATATGACCTTCTCTCTCTCTCTCTCTCTCTCTCTCTCTCTCTCTCTCTCTTATGGAGACTAAATGCACTGGGTATCACTTAGACCAGAAGAGGGGAAATTCCTTTATGGACTTTTCTTTTTTTTTTCATATGTTTGTAGGTAAACAAATTAATACGCTTCTGCGCTTCTGCGTATATTTGACGCATTTTATTTGCAAAAACTACTGTTGTTTGCTGTAGAGATTTTCTTAAGGACAAACGGGCTGGTATATATACATATATATATATATATATATATATATATTATATATATATATATACATATATATATATATATATATATATATATTGCGTATATGCGTGTATGTAAATTGCATTTAGTTTTGTTTGTAATAGTAGAGTTACGAGTTCGTGTATATTAAAAATCATTTATTCATAGCGTTTTGTATGTATTTCTTTAGTTTATTTTGTAATTGTTTTGTTTACTAGTGTGTTTATATTATAATTATATTGATTAAAGTAATTTGTGGATAACTTTTATTCTCTTTGTATTTTTTCCGTATAATTTACGTATATACTAAAGCTTTTCTA
>NC_090758.1:32252679-32260179 GCF_036898095.1 Palaemon carinicauda | reverse complement strand
AAAAGTAAAAAAAAAAAAAAAGAAAATACTTGAAGCGCAGAAGCGTATTAATTTGTTTACTTACTAAGACATGGATAAAAAAAAAAGTCCATAGAGGGATTTCCCCTCTTCTGGTCTAAGTGATAATAAGTGCATTTAGTCTCCATGAGAGAGAGAGAGAGAGAGAGAGAGAGAGAGAGAGAGATCATATACACTCATTTATCATAGAATCTATTTACTTAATCTACTTATGGGAGGAGAGAGAGAGAGAGAGAGAGAGAGAGAGAGAGAGAAGGCCATATACACTCATTTATCATAAGATCTATTTACCTAATCTACTTATGGGATATTCTCTCTCTATTTTTATAGCAGATTTTCGTGAACTTTTTTTACCTCTCTCTCTCTCTCTCTCTCTCTCTCTCTCTCTCTCTCTCTCTCTCTCTCTCAAAATAGATTGCATATGAAATATTTTAAGGTTGATGGATTGGCGTCTATATTTTATCTTGCCGATTAACTATGAACATCAAAGCAACACACAAACACATAAACCTACACAGAGACCAACACGTGTTTGTGTGTACACGTGCCTGACTGCGTTATTCTGTATACACACTACTCAGCGAAATGCACAACACACACAGAGTATGGAGTTATTTATCGAAGAACTGAACTGAATACAATACTTAGTTTTTCGCCTGATTTCTAATTGTTTCACCTACAAACAAGGGGAAAATTTGAGGGAAAACTGAACTAAAAGAAAAGATCTTTGCTCGTTTTTACAAATTACGCTTACGTGGTTCTTTTGTTGAT
Source organism: Palaemon carinicauda (assembly GCF_036898095.1). Taxonomy (NCBI): domain Eukaryota; kingdom Metazoa; phylum Arthropoda; class Malacostraca; order Decapoda; family Palaemonidae; genus Palaemon; species Palaemon carinicauda. Next base: position 32,259,390 of record NC_090758.1, on the reverse strand, counting down.
TACTGTTTTCACATAGTGTTTTTTTCTTTTTCTTTTTCGCACTAGCGTGCATTGTTTACGATGGCTTTTTGTTGTCGCTATTCTTTTTGTTTTAGTTATTTTCATATGTTGTTCTTTGCTTACTCCAATAATCTCTTTTATAAGATTCTCCTGTTATATTCGATGTTCATATCACTTGTTATCGTGATTTAAATCTCTTTGGTTTGTTGGATATGACGATCTTGAAGAGCTACAACTTTAGCCTATAAAAGACTAGTTAAGAAAAACATGCACACACACACGCCTAGATATATATATATATATATATATACACACACACACACACACACACATATATATATATATATATATATATACATATGTAGTGCAACTTTCCACCCACCAAATTAATGCGAAACATTACTTCCAATCATTTTGTGCCCCGGGAAGATATCTCTGGAATTTGTGGTCCTGAAGGGTCCATCGGAAATGGTTATTGGAAATATATAAAGAAAAATATCCCGGTCGCAAATAGATGTATAAAAATATAACGACCTCAACCAAACGACACGTAAAGATTAGAAGAAGGAAAAGATTGAAGAGAAACACTACTTTTATTTCCTCGGGATTCCGTCACTGGCGTTGTGATAAGACGAGAGGGAAATGGCCTGCATTTGGCGGAACCTTATTGTCCTGGGTGGTTCAAAAAATTGGGAAATGGACCAGTGAGAACCAGTCGTGATATCAGAGAATTAATAAAATAATGTATATATATATATATATATATACATATATACATATATATATATATATATATATATTTATATAAATATATATATATATATATATATGTGTGTGTGTGTGTGTGTGTACTGTAGGTGTGTGTTTATAGACATATATACATATCTATATCTATATATATATATATACATATATATATATATATATATATAAAACGAGCCAATCACTAAAGTAGAAAGAACCTGAATTGCATCAGAGAAAAAAGACATCAGAGCAGATTAAAAAGAAACGTTTTTCATTAAGTGACTGATTGAGATGGATTCAAATGTTTTCCAAGATTTTAAGTGATATTGCAATGCAGTAAATGGCTCGACTGTTTGCGTCTTTTGTTTTAGCCAACAGTATCATTGGATGAAAGCCTTAACTGCTTCACGAGAGAGAGAGAGAGAGAGAGAGAGAGAGAGAGAGAGAGATTTACATGCTTAATGGTATATTCGCTTCCAATAGAACCATTAAGCATACATATCTATATATAGCCTAACTATCAACAATAAAAATAAATGCAGCCGTTTTATAGCCCACTGTAGAACAGAGGTCTCATTCTTCATCATCATTGCATTAGACAATGATGAATGGTGAAGTTGGGTGATTTTTTTCTTATTCGTCAATGCAAACCAAAATAGTATTGTTGTTCCTCGGCATGGAAAGGTATCGCCAATCAGAAAGGGATATATATATATATATATATATATATAATATATATATATATATATATATATATTCATATATATATATATATATATAATATATAAATATATATATATATATATATATATATGCAGAAGACCCACAGGGAAAATGAAAATACGGAATATACACTTAAGTCCTGACTAGTTTCGTGATACTTCCTCAGAGGACTGATTTATTGAGAGAGGTTTCTTTACAATTTATATGGAAAGCAAGCATACGAACATACATATAGAGATTTAGAGAACAATGACACTCCCTTACCAACTACCTGGGTCAGGTGTTGAGTAGGAGGAGTCCCCCAAGCTCATTAGACACCTGCTAAAAAGGGTCATTTCTAGTGGCAGGTATATTCTTGTTTTTTTTTTTTTTTTTTTTTACAGTTTATTTATTTGACAATACGGTATCCATATCTATATAAATACATAAGCAAAACATACACAAACATGCAAATATATATATATATATATATATATATATATACAGATACACATACATATACATACATACATATACATACACATACATATATACATATATATACATCTAAACATACATACATATGCATATATACATTTATATGTATACAACATTAATATCATAACCATATAATGATGTATATATCAATACTTATATCTAGCAAAACACTATATAGTGCCACTATACTTATGCATACTATATAAAATAATTGTTTCCTTTAATGAATGGTAGCTTAGGTCTAAACATTAATTTCACAGCGACGTTAATTATTCACAATACATTCAATTCCACATTAAGGGGTTAATGTTTTTTTATATAGCTTACAAATCTCTTTACATACAAAGGCGTCTAGTTTATACATTCCATGACCAATATTCAAGTTGTTTTCAAAGGTTTCTTTTATGAAACTGGACTCTATGATGTTTCTTTCCACTAAGTTATTTGAATGAACCAATTTCTTTGCACCTGACCAATTAATAGGGTGATTTTTATCTCTAACGTGAGCAAAGAGTGCATTATTATCTTGAGCATACCTGACACTTTTCTTATGTTGTTCAATTCTCTTTTCTAGGGCTTTACCAGTTTGACCAATATAGTATTTTTCAAAAGCATTGCATGGAATACGATTTACACATCCCTTGGTAATGTCAGGAGAATTCTTTATTAAGGCTGTTTTTATTGTATTTTTACTCTTAAATGCTACATTTACATTGAAGTTTTTTAACAGTTGGGGAATTTCTTTAAATGAATCACAATAAGGTAGTACAAGTAAATTTTGTGTGTTGTTGTTTTTTCTGTTATCATTACCGAAAAAAGTCTTTTTTGCTGTTCTTAGGGCATCATCTAACACAATTTCAGGATACTTTAGTTTTTTACCTATTGCTCTAATACCATTTATTTCGTCATCAATATATTCAGGGCTGCAGACTCGAAATGCTCTTAAAAACATGGAAGTAAATACAGATTTCTTAACTTTGTTGCCTTGGTTTGAGTAATAATGGACATATGCCGAGATATTCGTTGGCTTTCTGTATACACTAAACTTGAGACTATTATTACATCTATGTATGCGACAGTCCAAAAAAGGTAGGGTACAATTATTCTCCAGCTCCATAGTGAAATTTATTGAAGATACCAAACTATTCAATCTAAGAAAAAAGTTATCTAAATTTTCATTTCCTGGCCACACACATTATGTCGTCAATATATCGAAACCATTTTACATTATTAGGTATGATGTTATTTAAGATTCTGCTTTCAAAAAATTCCATATATAGATTGCTCAATACTGGGGATAAAGGGTTTCCCATAGCCATACCAAAAGTTTGTGCATAAAATCTCCCATTGAATTCAAATTTACAATCTTTTATACATAGTTTAATTAATTATATTAAAGTGTGTTTGGAGAATGGTAGATTCAATTGTCTATTATCTAATGTTTCAGATAAAAATTCCAACATGTCATCAATAGGTACTTTTGTGAATAGTGAGACTACATCAAAACTGACAAGCCTACAGGTACTGTTAATCTGTACTTCATTCAGTTTGTTAATCAAGTCTACATTATTTTTTATATTTGAATATGAAATGGTGTCAACTAAAGGATTGAGGATATTCACAAGGTACTTAGATAATTTATATGCTGCTGAACCTACAGAGCTTTAGTTGGCACCATTTCATATTCAAATATAAAAAATAATGTAGACTTGATTAACAAACTGAATGAAGTACAGATTAACAGTCGTCCTTTAAGTAATGAGAAAACAGATAGTGGTTGCAAATGACGAGAAATCAGATGAACCTCAGGTAATATCTGGCGTGCCACAAGGTACGGTATTAGCTGCACTGCTGTTTGTTATTATGATTTCAGATATAGACTGTGATGTTGAAAACTCTGTAGTGAGAAGTTTCACCGATGACACAAGAATAAGTAGAGAAATTACTTGTGATGAAGATAGGAACTCACTACATAGAGATCTAAACAAAATATATGAATGGGCGTAGATAAATAGGATGGTCTTTAACTCCGATAAATTCTAATCAATAAATTATTGAAACAGAGAAGGAATGGTATATGAATTCAAGGGACCTAATAACGAGACAATCACAAACAAGGAAGCAATTAAAGACCTTGGTGTAATGTTAAATGGTACCCACACTACCAAAAGGATATTGCATAAATAGTGTGTACAAAGGTCCTATACTGCTAGAATAGAAGAAGTTAAGGACCTTGACTACTGGGAAAGACTGCAATTCTTAAAACTATACAGTCTAGAAAGGAGAAGAGAACGCTACATGATAATACAAGCATGGAAACAAATAGAAGGAATTACTGGAAACATCATGGAACTAAAAATATCAGAAAGAGCAACCCAAGGTAGATTAATAATGCCAAAAAATATACCAGGAAAACTAAGGAAGGCGCACAGGACATTAATCCACTACGCACCATCATTGATAATGCAGCAACTATTTAATGTGCTGCCAGCTCATCTAAGAAACATATCAGGAGTGAGCGTAGATGTGTTTAAGAATATGCTTGATAAATACCTAAGATGCATCCCAGACCACTAAAGACTGGAAGATGCAAAATACACCGGAAGATGCATTAGCAACTCTTTGGGGGATATACGAGGTACCTCACGCTGAGGGACCTGGGGGAACCCCCCCCCCAAAAAAAAATAAGGCTCTCTCTCTCTCTCTCTCTCTCTCTCTCTCTTGCCTATGGGATCTTGCCATGATCCTTAGGTTTTTTTTTAACAATAGAGGGAAAGAAAAGAAACATTTTCCGTGAAAATTTTCCATATAAATATTGTTTTTATATACATGTTATTTCATTTGCATTATTATTTACCCCAAAAATATATCTTATTTATTACATGTTTTACCCTCTCTGACGTCAGAGGGTTCCCTTGAGAGAATATCTCATGGTTCTTTGTATCGCCAACAGATGGCCTCATCAACCACTTCTAGAGCAATGAATATTTTCATTTATTGCGGAACAGGTTTGAGTGTTGGAAACCAGTTATAATCAGTGTTAGCTATCCTTCTAGAACAAAGGCGTCGAATAATCTTTTCACTTAGGGTGTTTGTTAATAGTTGGCACTTTTGGCGGTTGAATGAAAAATCATTTGGGACTCAATCTCTTCATGATTAGACATCCGTACAACAGAGAGAGAGAGAGAGAGAGAGAGAGAGAGAGAGAGATGTTTGTATCATACACATATAGTTCACATGGAGTATGGAAAAAAAAGAAAACTTTTTTTCATTCCTCTTCCCAATATGAAGAGAGAGAGAGAGAGAGAGAGAGAGAGAGAGAGAGAGAGAGAGAGAGACATTACTTTTGTCTACCCAGAGGCTGTAAACTTATTCAACTGGATTGAAGTGATCCCCGCAGTCTTCTTGAAACACCCACAGCTTTTTTAAAACCCTCGAATATTTTTAAAATCAAACATTTTTCTTTTAAAAACCTTATACTTATAAAAAATCTTCCACAACCTCTTAGCAAATCCACAACACTACATTTAATAGAGTTTAACAGTAACTCACACTAAGTTATAGACTTCCACAAAGCCTAAAATTTCTCTGGATTACCCTCCAACAATATCCACCCCATATCCTCATCCCACACACAAGAAATCTCTTTTAATTGAGGGAAAAACTATTTAACTTGACACACTAACCAGCATGGCGCACCCATCACTGCATTCAATCACGTTACGCTATATTTACTCAAACTAATTGATTTTTTTCTTGAGATTCTGGGGCCAGTATCACCTGGTGTGTGTTCCCCTCTAGGATAACAGCGTGATGATGATACAAAGATTTTTTTTTCTTTTTTTTTTGGTATGAGCTTTTCCTCTATTCTTGAAAATGATTCAAAAATTCCTGTTCTGGTTTAAGTGTAACTTTATAATTTTTTTAATCATTTAGATTTTCTTGCTAATATTATTTTTAGATTATATTAACTCTAGTGGTTAATAAAATGCTTTTATTGTTTACCTTGGCTATCTTAGCTATGCTTTTATAAATGAAACTTATTACACCATTTCATTATATATATATATATATATATATATATATATATATCTATCTATGTGTGACATCCAGAGGAATATCAAATTTATTAAACATTCGAAATCAATTACCCATAACACAAAGATAATCCCATTATTAAGATAAATCGCTCAGCATCAACATCATACAAAGGGGTAAAACGCAATATAAAATGTAATATTAATTTTAACGCATTATTAAACCTCATTCATTATTCACGCTATATACACAGCATGAAAGAAGAAATTATACCATGATAGAGTCCATCTGTCATCATGTCATTCAGTCTTTGTGAATAATCGACATTATTCAATTATTATTCAATATGTTATTGTAAGAATGTGTTTTCCTCTACTTTGTTATTCATATTGGTTAAGATTAATTGATTGTTTGATTTATTTATTAATTGATTTTGAGTTTTTCTGGTCTGGGTTAGAAAGATGTTTTGAGGAAAGAAGTGATTTGATGAATGAGAACAATGATAAACAATTTGAGGAGTTTTCTCTTCTGCCAGGAATTTTTTTGTTTTTTATGATAATAATAATAATAATAATAATAATAATAATAATAATAATAATAATAATAATAATAATAATAATAATTATAATAATAATATTTATTATTATTATTATTATCATTATTATTATTATTATTATTATTATTATTATTACTATTATAAGAATAATGATAATATTGATAATAAATTTC
>NC_090758.1:32237679-32245179 GCF_036898095.1 Palaemon carinicauda | reverse complement strand
TTGGGGAAAATCACCTATCCCCGATTCGGTGTGACGGCTTATCATGCTTCTTTGGCAATTGATCCATGTCTTCGCCCATTCCCCGGGCGTCCTTTTTTATACCTGGCCAGATGAACTTTTCAGACAGGAGCCGAGTTTTGGTGCATCCCGAGGGGTGGGAAAGTCTATGGATGATGTCAAATATTTTTCTTCTGTAGGAAGCCGGAATCCAGGGGCGTGGGCGGCCGGTGCTGGTGTCACAGAGGATAATTACTCCTGCTGGCCAGAGGGGAATTGCAGTTATCTTGAGCGCAGATGGCTCCGTCAGGTGATCCTGTGCCTCTAGGTTGGTGCACTGCCCCGATGCGAGGTTGGCGTAGACAATTCCCAGGTGGATAGCGTCGATTTCAATCCTTGAAAGGGCGTTTGCGACTGGGTATTTCTTTCCAGGAACGTAGCTTATGGTGCACCCGAATTCAGCGATTGCTGCGAGATGAGGTTGTTGTCGGGAGGACCATGCATCTGTCGATTTTGTGAAGGTGTGTACGAGGGGTTGATGGTCCGTCGCGATGGTGGAGGGTGTGCCCTCCAGGATGTGCCTGAAGTGGCTCCCTATCAAATGTGCTGTATCATGTTTTGGCGGGTTTCAGTTTTCTGCTGAAGAATGCCAATGGTCGAGGAGAACCATCGACAAGCTGTTCCAGCACAGCCCCACAGGCGACGTTGCTGGCGTCGGTCGTCAGTCGCAGAGGGTCGTTGTCGTCGAAAAGACTAACGGGTGGCGTCGTTGGCGAGGTCGTCCTTTGTCCGGGTGAATGCATGTTGTTTTGGGGAACTCCACTCAAGTTTCTTCACCTTTCCCTTCATGACGTCATCGAGGGGTGTCAGAGTCTGTGCGATGTTGGGGATGAAGCGCCTGTAGTAATTGACCATCCCCAGGAACTCCTGAAGTTGGCATGTGGTCGTAGGTGTCGGGAACTTTCTGATGACGTCCCCCTTGGTTTTCTTGGGTTTTACACCACTCGAGAACACGCGATGACTGAGAAAGTCCACTCCTACAACGCCGAATGTGCATTTGTCGAAACGTACAACTAGGCCATTCTCCTGCAGGCGTTTGAGGACGGCGCGGACGTACTTCCGGTGTTCCACCTTGGTAGTTGAGAATATCAGGATGTCGTCAACGTAGCAGACGCAGAATGGTAGGTCACCCTTGATGCTATCCATTAGGCGTTGGAAGGTCACCCCCGCATTGCGTACACTGAAGGTTGAGTATGCGAAGGTGTAGGATCCGAACGGTGTCAAAATGACAGATTTCGGAATATCCTTTGGAAATACGGGGACCTGGAAGTAAGAATTGAGAAGGTCCATCTTGGTGAAGTATTTCGCGCCATGCAACGCATTCGTCAGGTCTTGCATGTTGGGCAGAGGGTAGTGGTCGGGCGTTGTAATGAGGTTGAGGCGCCTGTAGTCGCCGCAAGGTCTCCAGGTCCCGTCAGGCTTCTTTACCATGTGTAGGGGAGATGCCCAGGGGTTCGATGCTTTCTTACAGATACCCATGCGTTCCATGTCCTCGAAGGCGCGTTTGGCATCCCTCAGCTTCTGGGGCGGGAGGTGGCGGAATTTGGCGTATGCAGGAGGTCCCGTCGCCGTAATGTGGTGGTATATCCCGTGCTTGGAGGGGGATCCCGATGATTGTTGGAGCTCGGGCTTGAAAACGTCAGGAAATTCTTGCAGATGGTCGGCGTAGGGCTGTGTCATTACAGCGGATACGGACATTGTGGCAGGGCCGGCTCTCAGGGCGCAGGACCGGCAGGTTCCTGTGTCGATGAGGCGTTTCCCAGCAACGTCGACCAGTAGTCCATGGTGAGCGAAGAAATCTGCACCGAGGAGGGGGCAACTGACGTCAGCGTTGGTGAAGGGCCAGGAATACGAACGGCCCAGGATAGATATCCTGAAGATTCTAGTCCCATAACACACTATGGGAGACCCGTTGGCGGCGACAAGCGAGGGGGCGTTTTTCTGGGACCACGGTCTAGGTCGGCATGGGATGGCGGGAAACTTGACTGTATAGAGCCGCTGTCGACCATGAGTCTATGGCTGGAGATGGTGTTGAAGATATAGAAACCATTCTTGCTTTGGTTTCCTGCTGCTGCGATGGTGGTAGGTGGTTTCTTATGGCGTCATCTTCTAGGGAAATTGCATGGTGCTCTACATTTCTTGGCGTCGCTGCCCAACTGCTGGTGGTAGAAGCATCATGCTGGATTAGGCCTAGGGTTCGGACGTGTCGGTTGCGGTGGTTTCCTCCTTGCCAGAGCGTTGAACTTGTCGTCGTCGTCAGGAGGCTTTGATGAAGAGTCTATGGAAGAGCAGCTGAAGGAGGAGAACGAAGACAATACTGATGATGCCCCGAGGCGAGAAGCTTTGGAGGCCTCGTGGAGCTTCTGAACTTTCGACAGGAGTTCGTTCATCGGAAGTGTGTCGGCCTCTCTCAATTGGGCCATTACGTCCAGCGGCAGGCGTCGGAGGAAAATCTCGTGAGATAGGCTAATCTCGCGCCATCGGCCGTTGCTGTCGGTCTCGGGAAGCATTAACAGGGTGGTCAACTCTTCCCATGCCTCGATAGGAGAGGTGTCACCCATGGGTTTGCCGGCGAGGTCCAGGACTTTCTGTGCCCTTGCTGGAACGGAGAGTGAGTAGATACCGATGAGTTTCGTTCTCAGATCGTCATTGGAAACTTGGCCAGCCCGGGCGTCGAGCCATGGGGAAATATTGTCGAATACCTCCTCTGGGGATGGAGGTGAAAACGATGTCGGCCTTGGCGCAGGAGGCGCTGATCCTAGCGATTCGGGAGAGTACGTCCGCTCTCAGGAAGCGGTGTTGTGTTAAGAAAACGGCTGCAGTTTGACTTTGGGCGTGGAGTCGAGGCCGTTGAGTGTGATGGGCGGGGTTGAATCCGCCATTGTGGTCATTCGACGAGTCAGCGAAGATATGGGAAGTTGATATGTCGGTTAAGCTCATCCTACTGCCTTACAAATGCACCGAGGTGTGGTAGCACCAAAGGCCTAAGCTCAAGCCTAAGGTAACGGAGTAGAAGAAGGTAGCACGGCCGTAATAAGTCCGTTAATGGCAAAGCCAAAACCGCTAATGGTACTTCAACTCTGGGGTCACCAGTTGTAAGGACAGTGAGACGAGCTATCACCAACAACAACTGATGGTTTATTCAAACATGTACGAGAATATAATACAAGGTGCGGACGGAAAAGTAGCATGCACGCAGGCGCCAATCTGGCTTGAACTAACCGCCACAATATGTGTGTTTTTTCACGCGTACAAATACTTGAAATACAAGTCAATAGAAATAGGTAGGGAAATGATAAATACATAAAATTGTAGCTCTGAGGGAGCGGAATAAATATATACAGTGAACCACAGTGTGGCAGAAAGAGAATTTAAATGAAATGGAGGATTCGGTGAGAATGCTGGACGGCAGAGGGAGCGATGTCCTTACAATTTATATTTTTCAAAAATTCTGACATATCTAATTCTGGAGAAGGATTTTGATATAATTCGTATTAGAGCTGAAGAGATAGATTAGTTATTTTTTCTACAGTGTTTACATATGTAATTCTGAAGCATGATTTAAATCATTCTATGCTTGGAATTACATACTGGGATAAATTGTTGTTGAAGATATGTGAATGAAAATATTTATTATTTTTTACAATGTTTACGTATATAATTCTTAATCAAGATTTAGATAATTCTTTATGATAACCTTTTCTTGTCTTTCCTTTTTACTTTTTTCTACTTTTTTTATTCTATTGGTTTTTGTGTTCTACAAGTTTTTCCTTTTCCCATTGAACGTAGCATGAATTGATTTTATCTATTGATTTTTTCTGACCTCAGTTGATTTAAAGTATTCTAATATTAGTTTTCTTTTGCATAGTATATATATATATATATATATATGTGTGTGTTTCTCTCTCTCTCTCTCTCTCTCTCTCTCTCTCTCTCTCTCTATATATATATATATATATATATATATTTATATATATATATATATATATATATATAAATTTTAAAAATATATCAAACAAAATAGAAAAAAAAATCGAGGTTAATGGTGCACAAATGAAGAAGTGGTCAGCTGTGAGAAAAACTGGAAAATTTACCCTTGGTATTCTGAACATATTTTGAGAGATGGAGATAATAGTGTACATATATGTCAGAAAATCTTTCTTACTTATTGTTAGTTATTATTTTCAATTATCAAAAATGCTCTGGGAATAAAGTTTCGTCTTTTTTGTGGAGGGGGGATGGGGGGGGCTGCTTTTTTCTGAAGTTAAACACTAAAATGTTCTAGTTTTCCATCCACTGCAAGGGTTATATGCAATGTATAGTTATCAGACGAGGTCGAATGCATTGCATCAGATTCCAAAATAGAATGCCTTTTTGTTTTCTTAAGATAGGGATGAGTTTCCGTGTCTTGTATTAGGTAAATTAAGACTGAACAGATAGTATTCACTAAAAATTAATAATTATCATTTATATCTTATTCTTGAAAACTGATAGTGATAGTCACTTTATCAGGAAGGAAAGACCATGGATAAGGAATAAAGAAACAACAAGATTTTGAAGTTCTTAAAATTTATTTGATGGAATCTCCATCAAATGTTAAAAAACAAAATTTTCTCGACTACAAATGGTTATATAGGCGACTATATGGGACAATCAAATTGTAATACAATCTAGCTTTAAGAAATCCTAACTTACTTGGTGAAAAGTAAAGTCTTCTAAATATTAAATAAATCATCATTGTAGGGGTAACACTTTCTGCAGCAAACGTTAATGACGTCTTTCAAATAGATGTATTTAGATGAATTTCATAGATTTCAAATTTAGTTCCATGTATATGGTAGGCCATTTCATATAGGTTCATCACGAGATATTAAATCGTAAATCCGTATAAGTTATTTCGACTAGTTATTAAAAAAGGTTCAAAATTGAGGAGTTTAGAAAAACTTTGTGAAACGAATTTATGATATAATAAAAAAAAAATACGCATTTTAATGATGACCACATAAATCACATCGTACCTAAGATAATGTATTGATAGAAAAAATGTTAAATATTCCAGAAAATTACCTCAATGTATATGCAGATGATGCTACTCTCTTTGTATATATAACCTATCCTATATCTATATCATTAGCCAAATCTAGCTAAATTAATGACACACAAACATATATATATATATATATATATATATATCCAGACCATTTTCCAAGTCTGGATTTTAAACTTATTTTTAAGAATCCCCTGACAGTGGGATCTATGTTTAGAATTAAGGATTCTCTCCCCGACCTAATGCGTTCTTCAGTGGTCTGTATGTTTACTTGTCCGAGATGTAATCTCGGAAATTATGTGGGTTCCACAAAAAGATTGCTGAAAGTTCGCATAGATGTGCATCGGGGAGTGAGTCATAGAACTGGATGTGCGCTCAAAACCAAAGAATTCTCAACCATCAGAGAACATGCAAGTAAATGCAAGACCAACATTGCATATAAAAACTTTGAAATCATAGCTCAAGCGCCAAATAACTCCTCTTTACTAGTATTGGAATCGTTAATGATTAAAGAAAAGGCTCCTAAACTAAACAGCCAATTATCCTCTGTCCCCCTCCACATCGCTTAAGCTGGCAAATTTAGAATTTTCCTCCTGAGTACTATCCTTCAGATAGTCACTCAGTACTCTAGTCTGTTCCAGACAGGTTGGTCTCCTTAGACAATTTTGATTTTTGTATATTTAATTTTAAGATACTTTTCTCTTAGTTAATATTTTTATCTCCATATTTTACTTGTAACTGTGTTTATAATTTCAATTTTAATTTTGACTGTCTTTTTTTGTATTTTATATATTTTTACGGAGTTTTGCTTATAATGTTTTATATGTCCATTTTAGCCTTGATAATGGGATGAGTCCTGAAACGTCGGCACCAATAAATTGAAAGATGTTGTCCAGACTATTCGTCCTCCTTTTTATTATATATATATATATATATATATACATACATATATATATATATATATATATATGTATATATATGTATATACATTTTCATATATATATATATATATATATAATATATATATATATATATATATATATATACACACACATATATATATATATATATATATGCATATGTGTGTCTGTGTGTGTGTTATTTACTACTTATGATTAAACTAATCGTAAAATATAAAAAATATCATATCCACTTTTTGTCACCACTGATCACTTTACCGCAATTTTCTGACCATTAGAGTAATAGTTTGATGCTCTTAAGAAGTAATTCCTTCTCATGAAACTCTGGAGAAGACTTTAAAAGAGATGAAAAATTAGGGATAATCCTCTTAGAGAGAGAGAGAGAGAGAGAGAGAGAGAGAGAGAGAGAGAGAGAATCTTTTACTATGGTGAAAAGAGAATTAGAGAAAAAAGAAAAAATGTCTTAGAGGAGAGGATATTTGTTTGTGTTATCTGATGGCGGTTAATCATATAGGTCGAGATTTACCTTTAGTATAAACTCGTGCTTTTTGAAGTGTGATATTTTCTATATAATATTAGAAATTATTTATTATTTATTATTTGTTTTTTATTAGGAATTATATATAATTTATTATTCATCGTTTATTATTTATTATTTATTATTTTTTGTTTATTATTAATTATTCGTTATATATAATGTATTATTTATCATATATTTTCATTATCTATTATTTATCATATATTCAATATAATCTCTTATTTGTTCATTATTTTCTATTATTTATCATTTATTAATTATTGTAGCGACCTGTTGCAAACGTCCCTTCCTGGAAATTGTCTGACTTGGGTTCGAGTCCCGCTCAAGCTCAATAGAGTCTTGTAGTGTCTACAACCCCACTATCCTTCTGAACTAAGGATGAGGAGCTTTGGGGAGCCCGTATGTCATCAGCAGTCATTGCCTGGCTCTCCCTAGTTCTACAATGGGTGGAGGGAAGGTTTGGGATCTGATTATGTGTACACGTGGTCAGTGTCTATGGCATTCTAATTGTCCCTTGCCTCTGCCTTTCATGAACGGCCTTTAATTTGAAACTTTGATATATTCTTAACATAGTTAACGTTGATAGTATTAGTCTTATAGAGAGAGAGAGAGAGAGAGAGAGAGAGAGAGAGAGAGAGAGAGAAAATCTTTACAAATCTTTTATAACATACATTAAGTTAATAGGAGAGAGTGGGTGGAGAGAGAATCGTTATTAATATGTTTTGAGCATAGATTAAGATATTATGTGTGTGTGAGAGAGAGAGAGAGAGAGAGAGAGAGAGAGAGAGAGAGAGAATCTTTATAACTGCTGATTGGATATAGATTGAGGTATTAAAGGTATTATATGAGAGAGAGAGAGAGAGAGAGAGAGAGAGAGAGAGAGAGAGAGAATCTTTATAACTGCTGATTGGATATAGATTGAGGTATTAAAGGTATTA
>NC_090758.1:32222679-32232679 GCF_036898095.1 Palaemon carinicauda | reverse complement strand
AGAATAATTGAGCAGGTAAAACGTATGAAAGGGAGTGTTAAGTATAAGCGTAAGAATGATTTTGATGAGGCAAGGATGAATGCAGAAGAAGCGATATCAATGTACGTATGTAGGTTGGAAACTTTAGCTAGGAAGAAGTATGGGGATGAAGGTATAAATGAGAATAAGGAGTTAATGAAGAAGTTTTTGGCTACTGTACCCGAGAATGTGGCTGAGTTTCTTAATTTGAAACGGAAGGAGAAAATGAGGTGGACGAGAGAAAGATTGACATGGGATGATATTTTAGAGATAGTTGAGGATTACGAGTTGGATAGATGTATGAAAGAAAGTAAATCTGTGAGTGTAAGAACTGGAAGGGAGGAAAGTGTGCCAGAATTTGTTAGTTTTAGAGATGCTGTTATGAGAGGACCGATGAGGGTAGCGGATAGTGTAGTAGATAGGAGTGTTAGGGCGAGTAATGTGGGAATACCTGTAAGGACAAATGAAGGGTTTAGGCAAGGGAATCAGGTTTGGAGGGATAGGAGTGCTAGTGCGCCGCAAAGTAGGTCAGGTAGTTGTATCCGTGAAGAGAAGTGTTATAGATGTGGGAAAGTAGGACATAAGAAGAATGAATGTAGATGGGCTCTAGGTGCTTGTTTTGGATGTGGTGAGGTAGGGCATAGAATTAGTGAGTGCAAGAAAAAGGAAGGGATAAAATGTTATCGGTGTGGTATGACTGGGCACATAGCGAGTGGATGTCGGAGTAATCGTACAAATGTGATTTGCGGTAATTGTGGTAAGGATGGTCATTATGCTAGAATGTGCAAGGAGCCACGGGGTAAGTGTACTGAATGTGGTGCAGATGGGCATGTAGCTAGGGTATGTAGGAAGAAGGGAGTAAATCAGCCAGGATGTTCGGGAAACTAGAGTGTAAGAGGGTTCAGCTGGGTGAGTCCTCGAGTGTGTGCGGAGTGAATGTCATGCATGTTCGTGAAGGTTTACTACATGAAGACGTGATGGGCGAAAGAGCTTATGACTGCATGAGTGCAAAAGTAAATTTTAATGGAATAGAGCTAGTTGGTCTGATTGATACTGGTTGTGGTGTCAATTTAATGTTTAGGAATGCATACGATAAGGTAAGGGATGTGTGTGAATTTAGGGGGTGTAAAGGTGAAGTGAAAGGTATCGGTAATTTAAGTATGTCTGTGCAAGGAAAGTTGCGTGAAAATGTCATGATTGGGGGGCTGATGATGGAAGATAATGATTTTTATGTGGTTGAGGGAGTAAATGACAAATACGATGTGTTGTTAGGTTATAACTTCTTGAAAAAATGCGGTATGATTGTACATCCTAATGTAAATATGATAGAGATGAAAGTTAAGGGTAAATTTTGTGGGGAATTTTATTTGAATGAAGATGGTAGTGTATGTACGAAGGTATGGAAAGGTGTGCCGTTAATAGCAAAAGAAGGTGTTAAATTGTCAAAAGATGCGCGTGAGGTTGTCAGTGTAAAAGTTGCATGGCCGAATAGTCTGGGAATTGCCAATAGTGACAATTGTGAATATGTAGTGGAAGGTTCGGAAGCAAGTAATTTGGTGAAAGCAAGTGTGCATGGGTATGATGGTATTTTTAATTTGCAGGAGCCGAAGGTGTATGTGAGCTTGTTGCCGACTGTTAGGAGGAAGAGAATACGGGGTATACGTGAGGGTGATTGCATGGGATGTATGTATACGTTGGTCAATGTAGAGGATGAAAGGTATGTTAAATTGAGACGTGTTATGACGGGTAAGATAAAGCCGGATGACGATTGGGACTATGAAAGTTTGGAAGAAAGAATTAATGTAGATGAGAATACAAGTGAGGGAGAAAGGGAACAATTGTATAGGATGTTATGGGATAGACGGAGAGTTTTGAGTCGCGGTGACGAGGATTGTGGAGGATCAAAGCTGCCTGAATTTAAGATAGTTCTTAGTAATGATACCCCCCATATATCAGCGTCCCCGACATTTTTCTCCGCCTATTGCCAGAGAAATAGAAGAGCAGTGCCAGGAGTTAGAGCAAATGGGTGTAATAGAAAGGAGTGAGAGTGCCTGGAATAGCCCTATTGTACCTGTAAGAAAGCCGGATGGAAGTTTACGGATGTGTATTGATTATAGGAAGGTGAATGAAGTAACTGTTAAAGAACGTTTTCCGATGAATGTAGTGTCTGACTGTGTGTATAAGATGCATGGTATGAAAGTTTTTACTAAGTTAGATTTAGTTAGGGGCTATTACCAGATGCCTCTGGCAGAGGGGAGCAGGCTCATTACGGCATTTTCAAGTAGAAATTGTCATTTTCAGTTTAAAAGATTAAGTTTTGGCCTTGCTAATGCGCCTGCCTGCCGTCCAGAGGGCAATGAATGTAGTTTTGGCTGGGTTTGATAGACAGAAGGTGACTGTTTTTATTGATGATATTTTGATTGCTAGTGCGACAGTTGAGGAACACATGCAAGTTGCTTGAAGCAGTATTAGAACGGTTGATAGAAGTTGGGGTGAAAGTTAAGCTTGAAAAGTGTACATGGTTGGCCGGGGAGGTGGAATTTCTTGGGCATGTGGTGAGTGAATCGGGTATAAGGAAGAGGGGGTGAAAAGTTTGTGAGTAAGGTGAGAGAGTTTCCACGTCCTCATACGGTGCGTGAGTTGAGAGGGTTTCTTGGGTTAATTGAATTTGGTCGGAAGTTTGTCAGAGATTGTTCGGGAATAGGGAAGCCTTTGAATGAGTGGACAGGTAAGAGAAATAGTACGAGACTGAAATGGGATGAGCGTATGATTGAAGCATTTGAAAACTTGGAAGAAGAGGCTGCGAGAGACGTCACTTTAGCCTTTCCGGATTATAGTGAACATGCGAGTATGCTAGAGTTATATACGGATGCTAGTGGGATCAGTATGGGTGGTTGCTTGGTTCAAATGCAAAGAATATATAGAGATGAACAGTTGAGAGTGATAGCATATGTAAGTAAAGCATTTAATAAGGCTGAGCGAAGGTATTCCACGATTGAAAGGGAGTTGGCTGCGATAAGGTTTTGTGTGAAAGCGTTGAAGGTATTTTTGTATGGTGTGAAATTTATTGTGCGTACTGACCATCAGCCCCTAGTGTACATGATTAGGAAAGAGTCTGTGAATGCTAGAGTTGCGAGGACAATAGAGGATTTGAATGAATTTGACTTTAAGCTAGAATATGTACCTGGGAGTAAGAACGTGATAGCAGATGCGATGTCAAGAATGCATGGTAAGATAGAAGAGAGTAGCGAGAATGATAGTAATTTTGAAAGGTTGCCGGAAGATTTAATGGTGGTACAAAGTTTTGAAGGGGATGACATGGTGTATAAATGTATTTTGTGTGGGTTAAATAAGGTTAAATTGAAGGGTTTGAATAAGGATATACCTGCTAGTATAGATGAGCTTAGAATGAGTGTTAGGAATGAAGTATCGAAAGAAATGGCATATAAGGAGGAGGATAGTATGCTTGAGGGTTAATTGTTATCAAAAGTATTGTTGGTAGTAAGTATGTTATATGGTGTCACTGTTTATTTGTATTTTGGGTGGAATCGTCCGATGCAGTACCGAGCAAATAAAGAGATTGAAAGGGAGTATATATTGAGGTTACAATGTAATGAAAGATGTTGCAAGTTGTTGAGTAAGAAGGAGGATTGTCTGAGTGACTTGAATCCGAGTGGTATGAGCATGGAAGATAGCGAAGATGACCATGGGTGTGATAAGGATGACCCTATTGATAGGAGAGTAAACATTTGTATGCATGGTGTAAAAGGAAGAATGATGACGTATGTGGGCATAAATGAGAATGAATACTGTAGTTTAATTGATACAGGTGCGCAAGTGTCATTAGTGAATATGTCTGTTATCAAGGAAATAGAGCGGTACAATTGGGAAGTGAAAAGGCAATGTACGAGTGTGAGAATTCATGGGATAGGTAAAGGAAGTTTGCTAGTTTGGGAAGAAGTGCGTTTGAAAGTAAAACTGGGAAGTATGGAGGTGGAACATAATTTTATTGTAATGGGAGAGAATGAGATGCCTAGTTGTTTTTTGATAGGAATTGACTTTTTAAGATTGCATGATTTATCAATACATATTGGTAGTGGTTTGCTTCTGAAAAATGGATGTGAAGTAGTTGTGATAGAAGATAATAGTGTATTTATGGCAAATTTTGTTGGCATGGTTGATATTACGAGGAGTGAGGATGATCTACTGACTAAAGAGGAGGTGGAAGAAATGCAAGATGAATGTGAGGAAATTAAAAGGTTACGTGAATGTATGTTGAATAGTATCGAGGTAGAAGAATGGCCGTCTGATTTAGAGGTGTTTAAGAAAGTTAGTAAGAGACTTATTGTGTGTAAGAATATTGTTTATTTTCTACATAAAGGAATGGATGAAGATATATATGTTCCTGTGTTTCCAATGCATGCAGCAGTAAGTATGTGTATGTTAGTGCATGACAGATATGGGCATATGGGTAAGAATAAATTATGGGAATGCATGCGTGAGAGATTTTTTACACCTGGGTTGAGTCAGATATGTAAGGATGTAGCGACTACGTGTGAAGATTGCCAGAAAGGGAAGTATCAGAGAGTGCATGCTAATCCGCCTGTTTTGAGATTACGTATGAAAGAACCATTTGAGATGTTTGTGATTGATTGTGTTTCGTTGCCTATGACTGCGAGAAGACATGTGGGAATGATTGTTATGGTTGATCACATGAGTAAATTTACCTATGCAATACCCATCAAGGATAAACGGAGCGAGACTGTTGCAAGAATGGTTGGTCAAGTGATGTTGCCGATGTGTGTGTGTAAGCCTGTGAGAATGTTAAGTGATAATGGCCCTGAGTTTGTTGGATGGGAGTTTGAGCAGATGTTAAGAGAATGGGGTATTGAACATGTGTATTCGACTCCTTATATGCCAAGTGCGAATGGGTTGGCTGAAAGGACTGTAAGAACATTAACTGAAATTTTGCGAATGATGAGTACATGTGGTAATGATTGGGATTTGTATGTTGGTAGAGCGTTGTGGGTTTACAATGCAACAGTGCATAAGAGTACGGGTATGTCTCCATGTAAGTTTGTGTTAAATTTTGAAAAAATAATAAGACCGAGGTTGGGTGTGTCGGAGGATGATAGAGATGTGTGGAGGAAAGCAAATAAGAGGTTTGAAAGCTTTAAAGTTGGTGAAAGAGTGATGAAAGAAGTAATTGAAAAGGGTAGAATGAATGTAAATAAGGTGCGTGATAAATTTGAAGGTCCCTATGAGGTGTTAGAAGTTGGTTCGAGTGGATTAAGTTACGTTTTGGGTAAGTTGTGTGTGGGTGGTATTGGGAAAAAAATTAGGGCCCACCACAACCAGTTGCGTAAATGGAAAGAGGTACCTGAGTATATCCAAGAGAATGGGATGAGTAAATGGTTGAAAAGGAACAAGGGTGAACCTAGTATGTATGAGGACTTAGGTCTGGAAGGTAAACAGTTAGTGTTAGTAGAATATAAGAAAAGGAAGAATACAAGAGCTTCAAGTAAAGATGAAAGAAGGGGAAATTTTATAAGTAAAAGTGAGAATAGAAATAAGTATGACAAGGGTGTAAATGTGCAAGTGTGTATGGAAGATAAATGTGTTAATACAGATGAATCATGGCTGAGTATGAATGATACCTATAGTGTGTGTGGCTTTTCCTTAGGTGATGTAAAAGAAAGGATGACGAATGCGAGAGTGAGAGATAGGAGAATGATTAGTAGTATGAATGAATCTTTTACTAAAGTTGAGAATGTTTTTGATGAAATGGATGAACTGTTTACAGAAATGAGTGTAATTATAGGGCCAGATGAGAACGAGGTAGATATGATTGTACATGATATATTAGATGATAGGGATTTAGATAGGAATAGTGTTAATGTAGCGAATGATTGTGATAAGGAAGAAGTGAATGAGAGAGTATATGGAGGCCCAGTTACTCGGAGTAGAGGTCCCGTTCCCGACTGCGACTGGGTTATGAAAAAAATATTGTAAGTGTTGTGTGAGAAGGATTTGGCAAAGTAAGGGGGGAGGAATGTGGAGGATTTATTTTTACTTTATTTTTATTTTTTTGTTTTTGCCAAATCCAGAGAGAGAGAGAGAGAGAGAGAGAGAGAGAGAGAGAGAGAGAGAATTTCATTTGCTTTAGTTTTGCTAGATCGCGCGAGAGTGTGTGTGTGTTTGTGTGTGTGTTTTTGTGTTTGTGTGATTGCGGTGCGCGCCGAAGAGCAAGTGGTAGTTAGAGAATGATCGTTGGTGGTGAGAAAGACTGTTGGTACAAATGAGATTGTTTGTTTACATTTTTTAGTTAGGTTACGACAGTGGTGAATGTTTCGGAGCGAATGCTTTTTTTATTTGACTGCAGCGTAAGGCAGTTGTGTGAGTGCTGGATAACTATTTATATATTTTCGACCAGCGTGGAAGTGTTTTTTTTGATTTTCAAAGCTGCGATTCCTCCTTTGAGAGAGATATTTTGAACATTGATTGATGACCTGGCTTGTTATAAGGGACTTGGAACTGACTGCTATTTTAGATTTGGATTTAATTGGTAACGACTTGGCTGTAAGAAGGAATTTTCGGATGATGATGATGATGATGATGATGATGATGATGATGATGATGACATCCAGGACCCCAATTAGGGAGGCAGTGGTGCCAATTTGCCACACAGTGGATTGTTGACCACAAAGCTGTGGTAGTTGCCTTTAAAAGACTGTTGGCCCTTGTGTGGACGAAGGTGTCCACTCAGATATATATAAAATATTTCTGTTTATGTTTGTGGTTGTGGTATATTTTAGCTTTTAAGTTTTGTTAGGGTTTATTTGATTGCAGAAGTTTTTTCTAATTAATGTTTATTTTGTGTTAAGTTAAGATTGTATTACTGAGTTGTGATTATTTTTTTGGTTATGGAATATGGTTGGTGATTTTTAGTATTAAGTGTTTGGTTTTAGTGTTAGGAAATATAGTTTTAAGGTTATGTTTAGTTTTTTTTACCTTCTGTTAAAGAGTCTGGTTTTAGATAACGTAAGAGGAAAGTTTGTGTTGAGGAGACAATTGTCTGTTTAGTGTGATTCAAGGGTGTGGGGGTTGTTTGTGCAACATCCCGCCACATGATGAAAATGACGAAGGACAGTGCTGAAGTCTTTTCCTGCAGTGGACTAGAAACTGCTGCATTTCTTATTGTTGTTGTTGTTTTTGTTGTGGTGTGTGTGTTTGGGTGTGTGTATGTGAGACTGTATGTCTATGAATATCTGTACATTTGTCTTCCATATTCATTGACCCCCATAACAATCAATAAACTCTAAGAAACTATAAGGAGATTCATCATCATCATGAAGATCTCCCACACTGCGCATGCGTCGTCAGTCCCTACTTCAGCCCAACAAGAAAAAAGAAGAAGAAAGGGAAAGATAAAATCTGTGCGGAACGTTGAATAATCATGATGCAATTAGCGTCGAACAAAGATGAAATTAAGTCATATAAGAACTTTGAGGGAGAATCGGTTTCTTATTTTCTATTTTTTGTTCATTTCTTTTCATTAAATCATCATGGATTTGAGTCCAATTCATCTTCTTCGGTCCTAATGATCCGTGATAAGTTATGTGAGGATACTCTTACATATGTTATGGTGTTTTATAGCTACGCATCTTATGATGATTTATATTTCTATATCTTATTATGATTTATAGCCATATATCTTATCTAAATTCACAGCTATATATTGTATAGTAATATATAGCCTTATATATTATGATGATTTATAGTTACCTATCTTATAGGTATTCATATCTGCATATCCTATGATGATTTTTAGCCATATATCTTATGGAAATCAATAGCTATATATTTAATAGTAATATATAGCCATATATCTTCTGACTATTTATAGGTACATACCATATTAACCTTTTTTTTTCTTCTTTATAATATGACGTCTTGCTGTTCTTCTGAGAAAGGCAATATGACTATTATTATAATATTTTATAATAATAAGACAGGAATATGAAGGATCAGAGAGAGAGAGAGAGAGAGAGAGAGAGAGAGAGAGAGAGATTTTCTCATTTTTCACAGTACCTCCTGGAATATGTTTCCTTTGAATTATTTATAAGGAGGAAACTGATCTATACTATTTTTCCGAGAGAGAGAGAGAGAGAGAGAGAGAGAGAGAGAGATTCATATTGCTCATAGTACGTCAATCATTCTGTTTTATTTGTATATATATATATATAAATATATATATATATATATATATATATATATATTACGAAAAAAATGTTTATACTTTTTTTCGTAAAGATAGATGACCACAGACAGAAGTACATAATACACAGGAATATGATATTTTGAAAATGTATCTCTCATATTATCTAAAGGAGGAATACGCAAAAAAATACATAATATAGATAATAAAGGTATTATGATTAACCTAATTTTACCCTATATAGAGATGAACTGCACACATACATTATATATATATATATATATATGTGTGTGTGTGTGTGTGTGTGTATATATATATATATATATATATATTATTATTATATATATACCAAGGCATTTCCCCTAATTTTGGGGGGTAGCTGACATCAACAAATGAAACGAAACAAAAAAGGGGACCTCTACTCTTTACGTTCCTCCAGCCTAACAAGGGAACTCACCGAGTTCAGCTGGTACTGCTAGGGTGCCACAGCCCACCCTCCCACATTATCCACGACAGATGAAGCTTCATAATGCTGAATCCCCTACTGCTGCTACCCTCCGTGGTCATCTAAGGCATCGGAGGCAGCACCAGGGCCTACCGGAACTGCGTCACAATCGCTCGCCATTCATTCCTATTTCTAGCACGCTCTCTTGCCTCTCTCACATCTATCACCTAGAGCTTTCTTCACTCCATCCATCCACCCAAACCTTGGTCTTCCTCTTGTACTTCTCCCATCAACTCTTGCATTCATCATATTCTTTAGCAGATAGCCACTTTCCATTCTCTCAACATGGCCAAACCACCTCAACACATTCATATTCACTCTAGCTGCTAACTCATTTCTTACACCCGTTCTTACTCTCACCACTTCGTTCCTAACCCTTTCTACTCGAGATACACCAGCCATACTCCTTAGACACTTACTCACAAACACATTCAATTTCTGTCTCTCCGTCACTTTCATTCCCCACAACTCCGATCCATACATCACAGTTGGTACAATCACTTTTTCATATAGAACTCTTTTTACATTCATGCCGAACCCTCTATTTTTTACCACTCCCTTAACTGCCCCCCAACACTTTGCAACCTTCATTGACTCTCTGACGTACATCTGCTTTCACTCCACCATTTGCTGCAACAACAGACCCAAGTACTTAAACTGATCCACTTCCTCAAGTAACTCTCCATTCAACATGACATTCAAACATGCACCACCTTCCCTTCTTGTACATCTCATAACCTTACTCTTACCCACATTAACTCTCAACTTCCTTCTCTCACACACTCTTCTCTTCTGTGTGTGCAACCAGTACAGTATCATCCGCAAACAACAACTGATTTACCTCCCATTCAGGGTCATTCTCGTCTACCAGTTTTAATCCTCGTCCTAGCACTCGAGCATTCACCTCTCTCACCACTCCATCAACATACAATTTAAACAACCACGATGACATCACACATCCCTGTCTCAGCCCCACTCTCACCGGAATCCAATCACTCACTCCATTTCCTATCCTAACACATGCTTTACTACCTTTGTAGAAACTTTTTACTGTTTGCATATAACCTCATCACATTCCACCTTGCTTCCCTACCAACTCTATCATACGATTTCTCCAGATCCATAAACGCAACATACACCTCATTACCTTTTGCTTAATATTTCTCACATATCTGCCTTACTGTAAAAATCTGATTCGTACAACCCCTACCTCTTCTAAACCCACCCTGTATTTCTAAGATTGCATTCTCTGTTTTATC
>NC_090758.1:32210179-32212679 GCF_036898095.1 Palaemon carinicauda | reverse complement strand
TTATTATTAAATTTCTTCTTCTTCTTCTTCTTCTTCTTCTTCTTCTTCTTCTTCTTCTTTCTTCTTCTTCTTCTTCTAATTATTATTATTATTATTATTATTATTATTATTATTATTATCATTATTATTATTATTATTATTATTATTATTATTATTATTAGAACTAGCTATGATATCACCTATGTCGAATATTTCTTCATAATCTCTATAAATAATACTATCTTTAAAATGTTTTTTTTTACAAACATATGTATATCAAATATCCATACAGATAAAAAATAAGTTGAAAAGATAGAAGTGAAAATAGGATAAAGAAAAATGAAAATAAATATTATAGAGGTTGTATATCAGAGAAATGGATAAATTATATAACTGATTATAGATTGTACAGTATATGAGGACGAGATTCCTTAAAACAAAATGGTTCTTTGGGATAAATCAAATAAGTAGGTGTTTTTGTTTTGCAAATTATTCATAAGCCAAATCTTCTTATTAGTGTATAAAGGTAGAATTTAGTATATTTGTAATTTAATCTACTTTTTACATATATCCTGTATTTAATATATCTATATAAAAAAAAAACATATGATTTTTCCTGACCATGTTCTACGTGATTTTTATCACAATTTAGTAAGTTAATAAAAATTTTAAAAATTATGAATATATTTGAATTTTGTTGCAAAAAAAAAAAATTTATTCTATTTTATTAAGAGAAATTCAACCTTGAAATAACAGAATGTCATAATAGGTCTCTGCTTTAGTTAAGCATAAAATTTATATGTATATATATATATATATATATATATATGTATATATATATTCATTACTTTACTAATATAAAAAAAACTTTCATCTCAAATACTAACTTTCCTTCTAATTAAGGATAAAAAAAATGAAAAACCTGAGACCAGTGATGCCATTAGCCTAATCTCCCACCGGGATTTCGAAGCGCTTCTTACCAATATTAATCTAAATCCGACCATTGCCCTATTTCCTGAATGACATATCCAATCATTTACTTATTATCCTTCCCAACATGGCTGAAAACGTTAAGCTATAATCAATGTCTATATAAAGCCTCCACTTTAAATAGAATTAACTCCTGTCATCATGTCCGACAAAGGAAAAGTACCTCTCACTCTTGAATGATGTAGGAGAAGTACCTCTATCTCATAATTGATAAAGGAAAAGTGACTTTAACTTATGTTTGACAAAGGAGAAATACCTCTAACATTGATTGAGAAAGAAGTACCTCTAACTCGTGACTGACAGAGAATAAGTACCTTTAACTCTGATTGAGAGAGTACCTCTAACACTTGATCTTCCTCCATTCTTGATGCAAAGACGTGCTCTAACAGAAGTGAGCAAGAGATGTATGGAGCGGTAATTAATCCATTTTCGTCTTTACCTTTGATTAAAATGAAAGTCAAAAGGGACTTGCCAGGGGATGATATACAGGCTCCCGATGGGAATTCTAATCGGTGGTAGTAGGAATTCATTTCCTTGAACGAAAACCAATAGAATTCCTTACATTTGTCCGGATAATTCTAACGATGGAAGGTTTATTCTGGTAACCAGTCAGTTTCCTAGCCGGTGATGTATGTATTCATGATTTTATGTTTATTGGTGATATATTTATGATTGAAAAATAAGTATTGTGGGATAACCAGTCAGTTTTGTAATTTGATAATGTATATATGTAAGTATCAATGTATATATGTATGCATTTATGTACATTTTTACTGTATATGATTTTCTACTTAAAATGTTTATATATTTATGAGTTAAAAATTAATCATTTAGGTAATCATTAAGTTTAATAACTGGATGATGTATATATGTTTTTAAAGGGAGTTTTTTCTTCAATCAGAGTATTATATATATATATATATATATATATTCCTATATATATATATATATATACATATATATATATATATATATATATATATGAATATATATATATATATATATATATATGTGTGTGTGTGTATATTTATTCATCTTTCTGAGTGGGGATACCTAAACATGATGATAACGTTTATGAATCACATGGTTAGAAAAGCTGTAATAGTCAGGGCTACCCTACTAGTTTCGCATGCTGCTGGCGATTAAAGTAAAGTCTCTCACTAATATACAGTGAACTGCTTGAAGATAAAATGGGTCAAACACTGGATATGACTTACGACATGTACAATGGAGTAGAAACGGCTGCAGTTGTCGTTGTGTAAAAAAGTTTCTTATCAAAATGAATTAAGAATCTAAACTCTATACAATTTATAACAACTAATTCTCAGGAAAGTATAAAACTTTATATCACAACAGACAAAAGGATTTGTTTTGTTAATAAACAAGAATTTAAATAAACGTAATAGTCTTTTAGCAATATTAAATTTTCCGTCCTGAATATATTCCAAGGTTTTTTACATTGAACCTAATCCTCATATTGCTCTAATTTATCACTTTATTCTCTGTAATCCTCGTCTTTCCTCATATCAGT
>NC_090758.1:32197679-32202679 GCF_036898095.1 Palaemon carinicauda | reverse complement strand
CCAAGACGAGATCCCTCATCATGAGGAACAATGCCAACCCTCTAACTCAATACATCCTTAGACAGACCAACTTGGTCTGTTCATACTTATGCCCTGTTACTGGATGCTCTGTACGTTACATAAGAATGACCACCATGCGTTTGTCCAAGAGACTATCCTGTCACGTTCAACACAGCGCTATAAGTGCTCGTGCCCTCCACGACCATACCAACAACATTAAATGTTAGGAAATAGTCGAGAACACTAAGATAATCGGCCGTGCTCCGGATAGCAGAAGACACTGAATCCTTAAAGCTCTACTTATACAGAGAGAAAAACCGACACTCAACAATACCCAGGAAATCTTCCTTCTTCCTTCCTGTCAAAGGAACAACACACTGAGAAGTAACCTTACAAATCATGAAATCTACAATCAAGACAATTCTACCGATCAAGACACTACCAACCAAGACCACTTTAATCAGCGACTGGATACCCTGCCTAGTCTTGATACACTCCCGGCAAGCGCTCTCACCAATCAGAGCCCAGGTGCTGGAGGACAATCTGGCGACTCATCATCCATGATTGAGTAGGAAGGCAGTCTGCCTGAACTACAACTGCTCTCGGGGAGTGGCTTACCCAATGAGGACCCGGCATCCCTACCAATCCCACTATTTACTCTGACCATGACGCCCGAGATAACCAATGTAAATTCACTGCTTCTTTGCCTAAGGCAGAATTGTCCTGTCACATTCATCCAGGCACTATAAGAGCTCATGCACTGCACGTCTACAAGAACAACATTAAACCTGAGGAAATAATTAAGAACACTAAGATAATGGGCCATGCTCCAGAGAGCAGAAGACTTCGAATACTTGAAACTTTACTTATACAGAGAGAAAAACCGGCACTTAATTCTACCCAGGAAAAGTTCTTTCTCTCCTCCTGTCACAGGAACAAGACAATGAGGAGTAATTCTACCAACCATGTCATCTCCAACCGAGACAAGTCTACCGATCAAGACACCACCGACCAAGACAGTTTTTGATCAGCGACAGGAAAGCCTGCCTAGTCTGCATACCCTCTCGGCGAGCGCTTCCACCAATCAGTGCCCAGCTGCCAGAGGACAAGATGGCGACGCATCAGCCATGAGTGAGTGGGAAGGCAGTCTGACTGAACTAGAGCCGCTCAGGGCGAGCACCTTAGCCAATGAGAATCCACCATTCTATCAACAAGACTATCTACTTTCCCCACGACGCACGAGGCAGCCTCTTTAAATTAGCTGCCTCTCTACCTAAGCCAGAATTTCCATATATAAGGATGCATCTATCATCGTTTCTACCACTCTAGCCTGAAAAAAGGGAGATAGCACTCCTGAAACGTGTAGCTTGTTCTCTGTATTCTTTTACCCGACTTGTAAATTTTACCTAACTTGTAAACTTTACATTAAAACCTTGATTCGCAAAGAATTCCTGAATTTGACTACCCATCATAAAGGATGACTCTTGCCCAATTACTGGCTGCATGCAGTAATCCTTAGAAGAATATAATAAGAGTCATTGATAAGGTAAAGTATAAGATCAATGCAACTGAGGCAGTAATTATTTTTTAACAAAACTTGCCAGAAACAGGGTCTACTACCCAAAAACCTAATAATAATAAAAATAATAATAATAATAACAATAGAAATATTATTATTATTATTATTATTTATAATAATAATAATAATAATAATAATAATAATAATAATAATAATAATAATAATAATAATAATAATGATAATAATAATAATAATAATAATAATAATAATAATGATGATAATAAAAATAGTAATAATAATAATAATAATATTATTATTATTATTATTATTATTATTATTATTATTATTATTATTATTATTATTGACAGGTAAACGAGAAATATATTTCATACTTCTCTCTCTCTCTCTCTCTTTCTCTCTCTCTCTCTCTCTCTCTCTCTCTCCTCTCTCTCTCTCTCTCTAACCAATGAAACATGAAATCTAATTATCTTTTTCTCTCCACCCAGTCGTGCCCGAGGAAAAACCGCTCATCCACGGTACACAGCATGAGTACCACATAGGTGACTTTGCCAGATTGACCTGCACATCAGCCAGGTCACTTCCACCAGCTCAACTGACCTGGCAAATCAACGGGAAACAGGTGAGATAGGTCACTAATTGCTTTCTTTTATAGTTAAGTATTTGGATATAATATTATTTTCTAGTTTTTCATTTTGGTAAAATTCTATTTTAAGTTTATCATTTGGATGTAATTTTATTTTCTTGTTATCATTTGAGGATAATTCTATTTTCTAGTTTATCATGAAGATATAATTTTATCTTATAGTTTATCTTTTAGATTTATTTCTGTATCATAGTAAATCATTTGTCTATAATTCTACTGTCAAGGTTATCATTTGGATATAATTATATTTTCTAGTTTACCATTCGGATATAATTCTACATTATTGTTTATCATTTAGATAGCATTCTACTTTCTTGTTTGTCATTCGGATACAATTATATATCCTAGTTTTTGGGCTCAGGCAGTTGGCCCCAGAATGGGGAAACTTAAAGGAAAAGAAGGATGGAGGAAGGCTCAGCCGGCCTACATCCTGAATGAGGGTTCAAATGGACGGGGGAATTAGATTCGGGCTTCCATCCGACCATATCCCATCCATATTGGTAGCATGGATAGGGAAGGCAGTCCAAGGGAGGGCTGAAGAACACTCAAAGACAGATAGGGGCTCCTGCCGGCAACCGGCTCAGCCGGCAGCAGGCAGGAGACCCCACTCCAATTCTACAGACTACCCATAGGGTCGAATGTAGAACGACGGCCAGGGTATGTGAAGGCTAGGCCAATACAAAAAGGACAGCAGGGGAGGGGCAAGGGTCCTATAGGTGAGGTAATACCCGAAGGTACTACCTACCTGGGCGATTCGGATCCCATAGAAGACAACCTCATGGATGGGGAATTCAATTCTCCAGTTTGGGTTAGTCTAGGTGAGAAGGCGACACCCAGAACGCAATCTCAAAAGGAATGGAATCTCGTACCAGAGATCTTCGGCAGGGGAAGAATTCAATTCTTCGGCTAAAGATCTACCAGCACAGGACTGTCTGCTAGGCCAAGGGGGTGGGGGGGAATTGTCATACAAAAACCTCCGGGGTGAGGCCTAGGGAGGTCTAGCCTCCTGTAAGGGCAACCTAACCAGACTTGGGAAGTCATTTCACCAGACGGACGGATGCCAAACACAGACATTCTACTCTGATGTCCAGTTCTAGGCTCGAAACCGACTCAGTGATGAAGAGAAAGAAATGGGACGTCCCCAGTAAAGATTTGCTAGAACTCAGTTCAGGGCAAAGCTAACTGAGGGTAGCCTAGGCAAGTCAGAGGGAGAGGAATTGCTCTTAAATCCCACCAGGAGATTGGTATTGGCTTGAAAGGTATAGGAGGTGTCAGTCTCCCCTTAAAAGGCAATACAAGAGCAATTGGGGACATGTATGAAAGTATACTAAAGCCCCTAGGTTAGTAGCCTAGGAGCATTGAGAATCGTTCACCGAAACTCTCTCGTATACTATCTTGGAAGAGGAAAAATAAATGCAGTAATATCTTAAATGTATAAAATATTGCCTGAGCTTCAGTAAAACTTTACCAGGAAGGTTATATCATGCATGAAGTGTGAAGGTGCCTAGGCTAGGAAGCCTAGCACTCGTGAGGTTTAAAATATTTAGCCAAATTCACGATAACAAGGACATAATATAAAAATCCTTAGCTAAATTGCTAAATAGCTAAAGTTAAGAAGCAAGCGATGCCGGGAAAGTCGTTCTAGGCTAACTAAATGTACAAAAAGAACGACCGCGTCCATGACGCCATCCGGCTGGCAAACAGCTCTTGTTACATTAATTACGATCTCAATCAAGAGTAACACTGGCAAGAGCTTACATTTACACAATTCAAAGATATTACTTAACTTTCCAGAGGCAGATGAAGCTGGTGAAGACATCATAACAGCGAAATAAATCCAAAATAGCGAGAGATAACATGCGATAAACACCGGTCAGCAAAGCTACAAGGGAAAGAATGGCTAGATGGCACCACGGGGTGGCGGTGTGGGGCATATTTACAGGTATAGTAGGAGCGTTGCCTTAATAAGGGCTCTCTTATATTCTTGCCACTTTTTCCCCTCGAAGCAAAAATGCTATTAGGGGTGTAGATAGCTATGAGACGTGTCAAGAATACATCCACTGATTTTATGCGATATCCCTTATTAAAAATCTTCAAGGGATATTCGCTCCAGGAGTTAGAATTCTGGATACCTTTGGTAAATTCTCTGGGATATATCACTGTAGTCAAATATAACCTAGGAAGGTACTAACGAAGGAACTTCCGTCAGGACGACATGGCTACCTCACCCAGAAATAGATTTTTCGCTTCGATCAAAATCCGTTTTATCCTTCGGATATAATTCTATATTTTTACTTATCATTTGTAGGTAAATCTATTTTTTAGTTTATACTTTATAGGAAATTCTATTTTCTAGTTCATCAATTGTATTTAATTCTTTTTTTCTAGTTTATCATTTGTATATAATTTCATATTTTAGTTTATTATTTGGATATAATTATACTCCATTTTTTATTATTTAGTTTACCCATTTGATAAATTTCTATTTCCGAGTTTATCATCTGGATATAATATTATTTTTAAGCTTATCATTTGGATATAATTTCATATTTTAGCTTATAATTAGGATATAATTATATTCCATTTTTTTTATTCTATATTATGAAAATATTTAGTTTTTGTAAAGGTTTTATTCAAAGAAATTTATACATATAATTAAGTTGAATATGATATTTCTAAGTATAGAATTTATAAAGGGGCTTATCCGGTGTTTTTTTTTTTTTTTTTTTTTTTTTTTTTGGCAATATTTTTCATACCATTTTTGTGGTCTCTAAATATACTCTCGTCTAAAAAAAGAGAAAGCAAGAGAATAAGGCT